>NC_069499.1:1545256022-1545405634 GCF_027579735.1 Bombina bombina
CGTGTTCACCCAGTCGGGCCGAAGTCTTCATCCGATGGGGCAGAAGAGAACATCCAGACCGGCAGAAGTCTTCACCCTATCCGGGCAGAAGAGGACATCCGGACCGGCAGACATCTTCATCCAAGCGGCATCTTCTATCTTCATCCATCCGACAAGGAGCGGCTCCATCTTCAAGACCTCCGGCGCGGAGCATCCTTCCTGGCCGACGTTCAATCCGTTTGGCTGATTGCATCAGCCAATCAGATTTTTCCTACCTTAATTCCGATTGGCTGATAGAATCCTATCAGCCAATCGGAATTCGAGGGACGCCATCTTGGATGACATCATTTAAAGGACCAGGCATTCGTCGTTAGTCCGTCGGCCAGGAAGGATGCTCCGCGCCGGAGGTCTTGAAGATGGAGCCGCTCCTCGTCGGATGGATGAAGATAGAAGATGCCGCTTGGATGAAGATGTCTGCCGGTCCGGATGTCCTCTTCTGCCCGGATAGGATGAAGACTTCTGCCGGTCTGGATGTCCTCTTCTGCCCCATCGGATGAAGACTTCGGCCTGGCTGGGTGAACACGGCTCAAGGTAGGATGATCTTCAGGGGGTTAGTGTTAGGTTTATTTAAGGGGATTTGGGTGGGTTAGAGTAGGGGTATGTGGGTGGTGGGTTTTAATGTTGGGAGGGGTTGTATTTTTTTTTACAGGTAAAAGAGCTGATTACTTTGGGGCAATGCCCTGCAAAAAGCCCTTTTAAGGGCTGGTAAAAGAGCTGGTTACTTGGTAATTTAGAATAGGGTAGGGCATTTTTTTATTTTGGGGGGCTTTATTATTTTATTAGGGGGCTTAGATTAGGTGTAATTAGTTTAAACTTCTTGTAATATTTTTTTATTTTCTGTAATTTAGTGTTTGTTTCTTTTGTACTATAGTTTAGTTTATTTAATGGTATTTAATTTTAGGTCATTGTAGGTAATTTATTTAATTTATTAAAATGATAGTGTAGTGTTAGGTTTAATTGTAACTTAGGTTAGGATTTATTTTACAGGTAATTTTGTAAGTATTTTAACTAGGTAGCTATTAAATAGTTAATAACTATTTAATAACTATTGTACCTAGTTAAAATAAATACAAAGTTGCCTGTAAAATAAATATAAATCCTAAAATAGCTACAATATAATTATTAGTTATATTGTAGCTATCTTAGGGTTTATTTTACAGGTAAGTATTTAGTTTTCAATAGGAATAATTTAGTTAATAATAGTAAGTTTTATTTAGATTTATTAAAATAATATTAAAGTTAGGGGGGTGTTAGTGTTAGACTTAGGTTTAGGGGTTAATAAGTTTAATATAGGTGGCGGCGGGGTCTGGGGACGGCAGTTTAGGGGTTAATGAGTTTAATGTAGATTGCGGCGGTGTAGTGGGGGCAGGATAGGGGTTAATAACTTTAATATAGGTGGTGGTGGGCTCCAGGTGCGGTGGTTTAGGGGTTAAACAATTATTTATGTGCGGCGGGGTCAGGGATCCGCAGGATAGGGGTAAATAACTGGAATATAGGTGGCGGCGGTGTAGTGGGGGGCAGGATAGGGGTTAATAGGTATGATGTAGGTGGCGGCGGGGTCTGGGAGCGGCGGTTTAGGGGTTAATACATATATTATGGTTGCGGCGGTTTAGGGGGGAATAAGTTCATTTAGTTGTGGGGGGCTCCGGGAGCAGCGGTTTAGGGGGTAAAACAGTGTAGTTTAGTGTGCGTGCTTAGTGACAGGCTATCAAAAAAGCTGCAAAGAAGCCGATGAGCAGCGAGATCGATGACTGTTAGTTAACAACAGTCCGCTGCTCATCGCTCCGTACTTGGTGCGCGGCTTCTTGACAGTTTTTTTGATAACTTTGGCGAACGTATTCAGGTCCGCAGCGGCGATGGTAGGCGAGCTTAGGCGAGCGTATTGGGCCGGCGAATGCAGCTAAGTAGACGGCTTCATACATAGAGGCCAATGTATTATTTAAATGGGACTAGACTTAGCCAAACTGAGGAAGAAAGGGATTTGCAAGTAGTAAGAGATAACAAGCTAAAGATAAGTGCACAATGCAGGGCAGCGGCTTCTAAGGCTAATAAGATACTAGCATGTATTAAAAGAGGCAGTGATTCAAGGGCGGAAAGCATAATTCTGTCACTATATAAATCTCTGGTAAGACCTCACCTTGAGTATGGAGTGCAGTTCTGGGGACTGATCTCAAAAATAGGCATTGCAGACCTAGAAAAAAATCAGAGAAGGGCCACAAAGCTAATAAGGGGATTGGAGAATTTAACCTATGAGGAGAGGCTAGCCAAACTGGGACGTGACATGATTACTTTATATAAATATATTCAAGGCCAATATACAGAGATGGCAGAAGCTCTGTTTATTCAAAGAAAATTGTTTCTGACATGAGGTCACAATTTAAGTTTGGAGGAAAGGAGGTTTAATCTCCTGCAACGGAAATGTTTTTTTCACTGTAAGAGCAATAAAATTGTGGAACTCATTACCAAAGGAGATAGTGAATGCCAATACACTAGATACATTTAAAAATAGTCTGGATACATTTCTGTATATAAACAAAATTCATGGATATGATTGCTAGTATTAAATGGGTCACCTTTTAGTGGGGTTATTTAAGCTTAACTGGAGCTTTTTGTAAGTATTTTAGATTTGTATAGGTTGAACTCGATGGACTTCGGTCTTTTTTCAACCTTTTCTACTATGTATGTAGTATTAAAAATCATTAAAAAAAATCAGAAAAAAATGCTAATATATGCTAAAGTGGCAAGTATTTAGCGTGACCTCCCCTTACACTTGAGCAATAGCAGGAAACTGACTCTCGTAAACCTAGATGGAAAGGAACCCTAAAACCTGTATTGTCCTACTATTTCATATCAAAATGACTGCTGTGAAAAAGGTCTATTACATCAGATTTGTGCAAGACATGCGCAAGCATTACATACATATTTGGTATGAGTTTAATTCATTAGAAGCTTGCTAATAAGACTAATTTTCAATCACATCATTACATTCAAAATGCCAAAGATCCCAGAATCTGACAGACATAAAATCATACTTTTGCATCAGCAAGGCCCCTCTCAAAGGGAAATCAGCAAACAAACTGGATACTCAAGATGTGGTATTCAAGTTGTTATAAAGAAATGTAAAGAATTAGAAGAGGTGAAGGACAAAAAAAGGACTGGAAGGACAAGAAAACTTTCAAAATCTGTTTCTTAGAGTTTTTTCTTTGAGAGACCAGAAGAAGTCCAGCAAGGACCTTGCTCATCAGCTGGCAGCTTCATCGGGATGCCAAGTTGACCCTTCTACAATCCGAAAAAGCTTAATCAGGAATGGTCTTTGTGGAAGGGTAGCAGCCAAGAAACCACTTTTTTTCGGAAGGGGAACAGGGTGAAAAGGCTAAGATATGCTAAAGCTTACAAAGATTGGAATGAAGATCAATGAGAAAGAATATTATGGAGTGACAAATCCAAGTTTGACATTTTTGGGTCCAATCATCGACAATATGTGAGAAGAAGAGTTGGAGAGAGATTGAAGAAGAGATGGAGAGAGATTGAAGAAGAGATGGAGAGAGATGGAAGAATGAGTGCTTGCGGCCTTCAGTGAAACATGGTGGAGGGTCTGTCCTAGTTTGGGGTTGCATTTCTGCCAGTGGTGTTGGCGATATTATCCGAATGGGATCATGAATGCTGCAAAAGTACAGACAGGTTTTAATTCATCATGCCATTCCTTCAGCATGATAACGATCCCAAGCATCTGTAACAGATATATACAGCACCTTACCAAATCCTCTTCATATGTGCATGATAGGGATAGGGTTGTTGCATTCACCTTTACACAGTAAGCACACGTCCAATAATCCCACAGCACTATTGAAGATAATACATTCTTTCTTTATTGGAACATCACAATCCAAATCACCAGAGACAGCAACGTTTCGGGTTATGCACCCTTAATCATGCTTCAAGGGTGAATAACCCGAAACGGTGCTGTCTGTGATGATTTGGATTCTGATGTTCCAATAAAGAAAGAATTTATTACCTTCAATAGTGCTGAACGATCCCAAGCACAGTGCCAATGCAGTAAAATCATATTTGGAGAGAAAAACAGCTTATATAACACTGACAGTCATGTACTGGCCTCCACAGAGTCCAGACCTGAATATTATAGTGGCAGTATGGGATCCCCTGGACAGAGAAAGAAATAAAAGACAACCTAAATCTAAAGAACAACTCTGGGAAGTGCTGAAAGAAGCCTGGTATAATATACCAGAAGATTACTTCAGAACTCCCCAAAATAGTTCAAGATGTGCTTTAGTGCCAAGGGAGGTCACACTAAATACTGAATTTTGCCTGAAGAAGCTATTTTGTTCTAAAATTGTGTTTTTTTTATATTTTGTGTATGTATTTTCTTTATTTTATATTTGTATCTTAATAAAGAGACCGAAAAAAAAAATATAGATGGTCATTAAAACTTTGCTAATACAACAAATTCAATGGTGGCCTAAGACACAGTGGCACAGTACTGTATATAAAAAAAAAGAGGAAATAGAAAAATAGAATGTTCCTATCCAGCACAGACCCATCAATTTTAAAAGGTATTTGAAAAACAGCAAAGAAGCAGTGGATTCCACAAAACCAAACATGTATTGATTACAATACTGCAAGAAGTGTCAGCTGAACCCCCTCTTGCTCTAAACACAGCTACACGCGTTTCACCCAAACACTTTAGGGCTTCTAATGGCTTCAGTACCTCAAATGGAAGGTAACAACTTGCTTTATTGATCACGATAGAAGGAGGTCTGTGTAGGATCTTGTTGTAATTCCGCAGAACTGTACTCATTTCTGCCGGGTACTGTACACCTTCAGTTTGGGAATTCGCTTATCCAATTTATAGGAAATAAGAGATTAATTACCTTTTACATTATGTGGTCTTAATTGGATGATAAGAAACTAATAGTTCCTTGTTCTATTTTTTATTTCCTCTTTTTTTTATACAATATTTTAATCATTCCCCATGCACCAGTGGTGGTGGATAGAATCTTATAAACACCACCATTGTTACCCATTTTGAGCCAGATTACAAGTGGAGCACTAATTAATTTAAAAAATAATTGTGTACTTTTATGAGCATAAAGGTGCACTTTCTCCATAGCCACTTTCTAGATAATCTTGGTGATTTTAGTGAGGAATAAGGGGAGAGGTTCAATAAGGATATAAAGGTAATGGAGGAAAGGTATCATGGCAGATGGGACAGACACATGATGGCAGATTACTGCTGGAGCCTCCAACGTGATTTTTCTGATGACCCCCATAAAAGAAAAGCATACAAACAACATTTTTCTATGCATTAATTAAGTGTGATTATCTGAATCAGCCTATTTTGTTTTATGTTATTTTACTGAATACCATAAGGTATTTGTATGATTTGAGACAGTTGATTTGTGGGAAGGGTAAAGACTTAACATTTGGTTGTCGGAGGAAGGTTGTCTGTTGGGGGAGGAGCGGTGCAGTTGAGCTGCACACCGGTGCTGTGAGAGGACGCCCTGCCAACATCTCCCCACGCATAGCCACTTACCCCTGTGAGTTCGCATAGGGGTGTAGGAGTGTGTGGCGCTCGGCGTGGCGTTGCATGCGTTTGCTATCGAGCCTTCCTAAGCCGCCCTTGGCTTGTGGGTGTACCGCAGAGTGTTTTTAAGAATTCCCCTATGTTTGGAACTTACCGCCTGCTGAACTGGGGATATGGAAGACTGATACGGGAGATGAGGCTCGGCATCCCAAGTGGCTACTGCCCTGTACTCGGCACGGTGCTGGAAGTACTCAGCCTTAGAGTGAAGGCGGCCGGTCAGTGGCGGAAAGCGCTAGCAATTTGACCATATCATCAAGAGTTTGACCTGGGGCGGCACCTGTGCAGCTACGGCCGTCAGCGGAGGAAGTGATAGTGCCAAGGCTGGTTACGGCAGGAATTCTACTCGGCTCATACCTGTGTGGCCGTTGCCCTGCTTCCCTCACACTGCTGCTCGGTGAGAGTGGTTGCGCTGGGGGATATAGGGGTAGTGATTGACTGAATGGTTCCGAGCCAGTGCAACCTGTTATAAGAGCCTACAAGGAGTCTCATGATTGTTGCAGGCTGAATCCGGTAGCAGAACTTCCTTGGTGGTGCCCGGCAGCATTCTCCCCAGCTGTGTCTCGACGGATACAGAGACCCCAGCTTCTTCTTGACATCCTGTTTCCTTGGCTGGAGGCTTGTCAGTAACCCAAATTACAGAGGATATTGCTTATCCGCAACACAGTGGATGGACAGGAGTCCGGCAAAAGCAAGTACTCTATCATTAAAACTGTGTCTGCTAGCCTTAAAACTGAGTCCTACTGGGCCGCTGTGGCAACTGATACAGGCTATAATACTGGACCTCTTTGTCTATGAGGATTTGATCTTATTTTACAACCAGCGTTAAGGATAGAGGTTTAAAGGAAGCTCAAAGTCCAGTTGAACTATATCCTAAGGGGGCTAACATCTTTCCTAAAGACCTCTCTGTGTTGGTATGGACGGTATTTGTGGCTGGACTAGTAGCATTCTTTCACGTACCCCAGAGTGTATTTAGGGCAGCTTGGCTCTTAACAAAAAAAAATTTTGGGCAAGAATTATTGTTTTGTTAAGAAACGACCCTATTTTGTGAATTAGCCAACTGCATATTAAGATTTAAAAGATGTCAAGGCAATGTTAAGAATCTTAGATACTCTATGTCATTAGGTAATGCTTGTGAGCAGGTTGATATTCTGCAGGAGCGATTGAGAGTTAAATTGTATCTCATAAATTTTAAGGGTGCCCCATCACGCAAGTGTGTGCTGTGTTCTGCAAGGGGCTCAAAAGGAAAGGATAACAATTATACACTGATAATTTTTTTTTTTTTTGGTAATTGAGTTTATGTAAAGGCAGTATCAGAGGGTGCCCTTTGTATCAGGCCTTAATTTCACTTTGTTTGTTGTGTGAAGTATCTACATATTTTGCTTTATTTACTTAAGTGTTACTGGTCTTGGTACCGGTTTGTTTTGTTCTATCACTTCACTTTGTTTTCCACATACTGAGTTTTTTGTTTAATATCAAGGGTTTGAGCAGGACCGCCGTGTCCCTTAACTACACTTTTTTTTTTTTTTTCGGAGTAAGCAGCACATTTCTTAAGATAATATTGATTCACTGTATTATAAATACATGGAAAAATTTGTGACACAGGGAAAGGTTAATTCACCCAGAATGCCTGTTAAAAAGGATAAAAAACTAAACTGGCAGATGCCAGCACAGAAAATATGCCCGATAATATCTCGGTTGAAACTCATATATTAATTACCCAACTTGCAGAAATTTTTACTCCCCAATTTGAGAGTATAAAAAAAGAGCTGGGGACTATCTCCACTGACTTGAGTATCTTATCCGCTGAGGTGAGACAATTCGCCTCCCGAATGCAGGAGGCGGAGGACAGAATATCTATATTAGAAGACAAAGTCAATGTACAGGAGGAGACTGTCGCTAGCCAAGATACGAAAATTAATATTTTGCAATTGCACCTTGAGGATCTGGAGGATCGCTCAAGGCGCAATAATATTCGAATTGTAGGCCTGCCCCAGAATCCCCAGAATTTGAAGACCTTATGCAATTCACAGCAGTTACACTGCCCAAAGCGCTAGGTTTTTCCCCCTCAACAAATATCTTTATCTATAGAGAGAGCCCACAGATTGGGCCCAAGGAACTCTTTGGTAAATGGTAGGACAAAAGATAGGATGGTTATTTTTAAGCTCTTGAAGTTTCAAGATAAGGTGGAAATGTTTAAAATGTTTAGGAAAAGGACTCCATTTATGATGGGGAATCATAAGATTCTATTGTTTCAAGACTTCTCCTCTGAGACAGCGGCGAGGAGAAGACTGATGGCCCCGTTCTGCTCTCAACTTATCAAGAAAGGGCTGCGTGCCTGGATGATATACCCTGCTAAGATCATTGTGGAGGACGGGGACAGTAGGTTGACCTTCGCTGAGGTCTCAGAGGTGAAGAAGTATATTGACTCTAAACAGTGATAGGGATTTGAGGTTTTTTTTTTTAAGTTTATCAGATTATGTTTCATATTTTGAATTGTTTTGTCTCTTTTCTTGGAGTGTTTTCAAGGGTGGGGTTTGGGAGCCAAGTGTATACAATGTCTCTGCTAGTTAGGACCCTTATACTCTTTAATGTTAAAAGGAATATATATTGTGCTGGTTTTTTTTTTTGGTTTTTTTTCCCCTCCTGCCTGGTGGTTGCTTTCTCTCTCTTTCTCGTATCCTTGTAGTCACCTTGCCTTGGTCGGCCGGCGGGCCAGGAGTCTGGGTATTTTAATAGTGTATGTGCTTAGATGGTATCTTTAGGTAACCTTAAAATTTTTACTTGGAATGTTGGAGGGATTACCTCCCCTATTAAGGGTAAACTAATAATTAAAAGATTGGGTAAACTAGATCCTAGTATAGTGTTCCTGCAGGAAACGCACCTTAAAGATAATGAAATCCCAAAACTTAAATCTAAATGGGTGGGGGAGGTAATAGCCACACCGTGTACGGTTAGGAAAAGCGGGGTAGCAATACTTTTAAATAAAAATCTTACTTATAAGATTATGAATGTAGAAAGAGATGAGAATGCTAGATATATCTTAGCACATATTCAAATTAACGACATAAGATTGGTACTGTGTAATATATACGGCCCAAATAAGTTTTCTATTGGATTCTGGGAGAAAATTAGGATTAAGTTGTTTCCTTATATTAGTCAAAATTTGATTATTGGAGGTGACTTCAATATGTCACTTTGTCCTGAGCTGGAGAGGCATGGGTCAAAAAATGCCGTGGAGTATAATAGACAAGCTAAATATTTCAAGAAATTTTGTCATAAGCTAAAGGTAATAGATATATGGAGAGTGAAGAACCCGGATTTGCGTATATATACGTGTGAATCTAAAGTACACAAAACCTTCTCAAGAATAGACTTTTTATTAATTGCTGAGTCTTTATCTGTTTTAAGAACGGATTCTTGTATAAATTATATAATGATTTCAGACCATGCTATTATATCGGTCTCTTTTGACTCTATGTCTCGGCCTAAGGACAAAAATCTAGCCTTCTTTTTCCCTAAATATATTTTTAACAATGTTAGATTTGTACAGTGGTTAAGACAGAAGTGGAGAGACTATGCTAGTTATAATAATGCTTATTACGATAAAATAGAGACATATTGGGAAGCCTTGAAAGCTTTTCTGCGTGGGGAAATTAAGGCATATCTTTGTATAAAAAAAAGAAAGCTAATGCCTGTGAAATACAACTTTCTAACCAGGTTAGAAATACATACAGAAAGTTTCTCGTAGAGCATGGTGATATTAATTGGGATAATTATATGAAAGCTAGGCAAGCACGAGACATTTTTTTAAAATATAAACTACAAGAAGAAGAGTCGAAGATTAATCTACTGCATAGAGGCTTTCATGGTACTTCAGCGAAATACCTAGCAAGATTGGTACAAAATAGAAAGAGAAAGAACTATATTCTTGCTATTCGTGATGACAAGCAGAGATACACAGAGTTGGAAGATATTAGCAAGGCATTCTATAGTTACTATCAGAAGCTGTATACAAGTCCGGATATTAATATGTTAAACCAGGAAAATTTCTGGGCAGGTATTGAGATTCCGAAAGTATCTGAAGTAGATTTAGCGGCATTAAATAGTCCAATTACAGTAGAGGAGATTATTAAGGGCATAGATAAGGCTAAGTTAAATAAAGCGGTTGGCCCTGATGGCCTCCCAGCTGAATTTTTGAAAATACTAGCTGAGGATATTAAATATACACTGGAGAAACTGTTCAATAGTTATTTTAGTATGAATGTGGAGCCTTCTAGATTTTTTGCAGCAGCAAATATTTCATTGATTTTGAAAAAAGATAAACATACTGTGATATTCACAATCACTTTTAATAGGGAATACAATACATATGACAAAAATAAAGGTTTTGTTGCTCTTTTCTTATAATAAGCAAGAAGAAATTACTTGTTCAACTTGTTATATAAGGTGAGACTTTAATTTAGTAATTGATTTAGTATATATGAAACGATATCTTGCAATAACACATAAGAAAATGTGGATAGGCACTGATATAGGAATGGTATAACAAGGAAAACCACAAAGAAATTGAGAGTAATAAATGGGTTAAATCACTCATATGGCAGTTCAGTTATATCCAAGGTAAAGTTGTTGTTTTTATGTATAAGCAAGGTTTTCACGCACTCACACAAGCAATCAATAAAATATTTACAGTCCAGACACACTCTCATTTATCCCAAATATGTTACAGAAGTACTTTTCCAGATGACATATTAATATACACAGAAGCAAACGTATGGAGGATTGTTGCAAAAATATTGAGGTAAGTATTTGTGCGTGGAGAGCGGTACTTAGCTTGTAACCAGGGAGGTTGAGGCAGCGTGGGTATGGGAGAGCTTTGAGGAGCTGACAAGCAGGCAGTTTGAGCTCCGGTGACCGCTCAGTGTGAGCACGACTTCGGCGTCTGTAGTATGAAGTTCCGGAGATTGGATGTAAATTCAGTAGCTACAGGGGAATTTACTGCTTTACTAGAAAGAGATATAGTGTTAGGGTGAAAACCATATGTCGCATAAAAGGGGGAGGTTTTGATAGAGGCACTTAATGAATTGTTATATGTGAATTCAGCCATGGGGAGATAAACTGACCAGTCATCTTGAAGATGTGTTATATAACAACGTAAGAATTGCTCTATGGTCTGATTGAGTCTCTCTGTTAGTCCATTTGTCTGGGGATGGAAAGCAGTCGTATAACGATGGTCAATCTTTAACAGTTTACATAGAGATCTCCAGAAAGAGGATGTAAACTGGGTTCCCCTGTCGGTAACTATGTTGGTCGGTAGTCCATGTAATCTAACGACTTGGTCAAGAAAAACTCTAGCAGTTGTTATAGCTGTAGGTAATCCCTTGAGAGGGATGAAATGAGCTAGTCTGGTTAAATGATCCACTATTACCATGATCGTGTTATTTTGTTGTGAAAGAGGTAATTCAACAATGAAATCCATTGCTATGGTACTCCATGGTTTATCTGGAATAGGCAGAGGTGTGAGTAAACCAATTGGTCTTTTGTGAACTAATTTGTTTCGAGCACAATTCTCGCACCCGGATACATATTCATAGATGTATTTATTCATGCCTGGCCACCAGAAATTACGTCTGGTGAGGTCAATGGTTTTTTGGATTCCCGGATGTCCAGAAATGATGTCATCATGGGTGTGTGATAGGACTGATGATCTGATACTCTCGGGTACATATAATTGATTGTTATGATAGTATAGGCCGGATTGAGGGTCTTTGGAACAATACTGGTGAGATATTGTATCTTCTTTTAAGGCATTATGTACTTCTTGTTCTATAGGTGTGAGGACACCAATGAACTTTTCAGGTGAGATAGTATAATTAGGTGGATCATGTGGTGAAGTTTCTGATATTCTAGATAAAGCATCAGCTTTCGTATTTTGACTTCCTGGTTTGTAAGTGATGATAAAGTTAAAGCGGTCTAGGAATAATGACCATCTTGCTTGTCTGGCTGTCAAAATTTTGTTCTTCTTCAAGTATTCAAGATTCTTATGGTCAGTAAATATAATGAAGGGAAGTTTTGAACCTTCTAAGAGGTGTCTCCATTGTTCTAGAGCACTTTTTATAGCCAGAAGTTCCTTATCACCCACACTATAGTTACCTTCAGCACTAGTTAATGTTCTGGAGAAAAAAGCGATTGGGTGAATTTCACCATCATCACCTTGTTTTTGAGAAAGTACTGCTCCTATGCCTGTGTTAGAGGCATCCACTTCGAGTTGGAATTGAGCTTCAAAATTGGGGAGCGAAAGTATTGGAGCAGTGGTGAATAGTTCTTTAAGAGTATCAAAGGTTTCTTGTGCTTTGTCAGACCACTTGAATTTTTGATTAACACTGGTTAATTGGGTTAGTGGTCTGACTATTGAAGAATTTTTTTTAATAAACTTCCGGTAAAAATTGGCAAAACCAATGAAGAGTTGTAGTGATTTTACAGTGGTGGGAATAGGCCAATCAATAATAGCAGATATCTTTTCAGGATCCATTTGTATTTTATTAGGAGTGAGTATATAACCTAAGAATTTTATCTTAGAAACATGGAACACGCATTTTTCTAATTTTGCGTATAATTTGTGTTCCTTAAGACGAGTAATTACCCATCTAACGTGCTTTTCATGTTCAGAGGGAGTTTTGGAATATATCAAGATGTCATCTAAGTATATGATAACACAAATGTCCATGAGATCATGGAATATTTCATTAATAAAATGCTGAAAGGTTGCGGGAGCATTGCTCAGACCAAACAGCATCACATTATATTGGAAAAGCCCGTAGCGGGTTCTAAAGGCGGTTTTCCATTCGTGACCTTCTTTCATACGTATGAGGTTATAAGCCCCCTTAAGGTCAAGTTTGGAATAGATAGTTGCATCATTCAATCGTTCTAGTAATTCAGGTATAAGTGGTAGAGGGTATCTGTTTTTAATAGTTATTTCATTTAATGCTCTATAGTCAATGATAGGTCTTATAGTACCGTCTTTATTACGTACTAGAAACATTCCAGCTGATGCTGGTGATGTTGAATGTGATATAAAACCCTTTCGGAGGTTGTCATCGAGATAAGAGCGTAAGTAAGTTAACTCTTCTTGTGATAATGGGTATATTTTACCGTGAGGTATTTGAGACCCTGGTATTATATCAATAGGGCAGTCAAACTCCCTATGAGGAGGGAGATTTTCTGCCTCCTTTAAGTCAAACACCTCTGCCAGATCCTGATAAATTTCTGGTAGTTCTTTTTCTATGGTAGAGATTAGTTGATATGGATAACAGGTATTTAAACAGAATGGTGATTCCAAAGTTACCTCTGTGCTTGACCAGTCAATGCTTGGATTATGTTTGTGTAGCCATGAAAATCCTAGAATAAGAGTATGCATGTGGATAGTAATTAAATCAAAGGACAGATATTCAGTATGACCTTTATCAGTAGTCACTAAAAGTGGTATTGTTTGGTGTGTAATGGGACCATGTTGTATGTGTGTGCCGTCAATGAGTTTAACAGATACTGGTTGTGCCTTGCAAACAATAGGGATTTTATTTAATTTAACAAAAGAAATATCAATATAATTTCCGGCTGCCCCAGAATCGATCAACGCTTTAGATCGTACGTTTTTCCGATCCCACTGTAAAGAAAGATCAACAGTCAGTTGAGGGTTTTGAGCAAGGAGTAAAATATTATGCTTTATATGCATCTTACCCTTTTTCTGCCTTAGAAGATTTGGGCAATTTGAGACGGAATATTCTTTTTGTCCACAGTATAAACAAAGGTTTTCAGATTTACGTCTGGCCTTTTCTTCGGGTGTAAGGGGTCCCCTTATAGCTCCAATTTCCATTGGAGTTTGATTTGATGTACCCTTTTCATGGATTGGAGTGTAAGGAAATGAACGTCGCGATGTTCCATCATAAGAAGCCCTTTCAGCCTTCCTTTCGCGCAGTCTACGATCCAGAGTTGTACTCAATTTTATGAGACCGTTTAAAGATTCAGGCATCTCCAAGCGGGACAACTCATCTTTTAACGCTTCAGAAAGTCCCAATCTGAATTGGTTCTTTAAGCTTATTTCATTCCACTTAGAATCATCAATCCACATTTGGAACTCAGTGATGTATTCTTCTACGTTCCTTTTTCCTTGTTTCAGAGATCTTAGTTTTGTTTCTGCGGTGATCTGAGTGTGAGAGTCCTCATATAAGGATGTCATAGCTAGAAAAAATTCTTCCAGAGAATCAAGTATTCGATGGTTATTCTCAAAAAATCTATTAGCCCATGAGCGGGGCTCCCCCTGGAGGAAAGAGATAGTGGTGCACACTTTGATTCTTTCAGAATGACAAGTCTTAGGCCTAAGTGAGAAAAGTAGATTACAAGCATTTTTGAAATCTCTATATTCACTTCGTTTACCAGTGAAGATTTGTGAGTAATTAATGTGTGGTTCAGGTGTTTCTAAACTTTTCACAGGTAAACATTCTTTTACTAGTGTTTTAAGTGCCTTGTTTTCAGTTTGTAACTCAGTTAAAGCCCTGGCTAAGTATTCCAATTTTTGATTGATATTAGTGATTTCATTCTTTATTTCACTGGGATCCATCTTTATAGTTAGAGGTTATGTTCTTATAGTTTTAAGGCCTGCAAATTCTGTGATATTCACAATCACTTTTAATAGTGAATACAATATATATGACAAAAATAAAGGTTTTGTTGCTCTTTTCTTATAATAAGCAAGAAGAAATTACTTGTTCAACTTGTTATATAAGGTGAGACTTTAATTTAGTAATTCATTTAGTATATATGAAACGATATCTTGCAATAACACATAAGAAAATGTGGATAGGCACTGATATAGGAATGGTATAACAAGGAAAACCACAAAGAAATTGAGAGTAATAAATGGGTTAAATCACTCATATGGCAGTTTAGTTATATCCAAGGTAAAGTTGTTGTTTTTATGTATAAGCAAGGTTTTCACGCACTCACACAAGCAATCAATAAAATATTTACAGTCCAGACACACTCTCATTTATCCCAAATACGTTACAGAAGTACTTTTCCAGATGACATATTAATATACACAGAAGCAAACGTATGGAGGATTGTTGCAAAAATATTGAGGTAAGTATTTGTGCGTGGAGAGCGGTACTTAGCTTGTAACCAGGGAGGTTGAGGCAGCGTGGGTATGGGAGAGCTTTGAGGAGCTGACAAGCAGGCAGTTTGAGCTCCGGTGACCGCTCAGTGTGAGCGCGACTTCGGCGTCTGTAGTATGAAGTTCCGGTAGGCGTAGTAATCCGGGAGGCAGGTTCCGGTAGAGAGTTAAGGCAGCAACAAAATATGCAGCGCATAAAGTAAGAAATGAGCTTAAGGACCTGAAAGACCTAGTAAAGTCTAAGACCTAGATTTGGAGTTTGGCGGTAGCCGTGAAAACCAGCGTTAGAGGCTCCTAACGCTGGTTTTAGGCTACCGCCGGTATTTAGAGTCACTCAAAATAGGGTCTAACGCTCACTTTTCAGCCGCGACTTTTCCATACCGCAGATCCCCTTACGTCAATTGCGTATCCTATCTTTTCAATGGGATCTTTCTAACTCCGGTATTTAGAGTCGTTTCTGAAGTGAGCGTTAGAGCTCTAACGACAAAACTCCAGCCGCAGGAAAAAAGTCAGTAGTTAAGAGCTTTCTGGGCTAACGCCGGTTTATAAAGCTCTTAACTACTGTACTCTAAAGTACACTAACACCCATAAACTACCTATGTACCCCTAAACCGAGGTCCCCCCACATCGCCGCCACTCGATTAAATTTTTTTAACCCCTAATCTGCCGACCGCCACCTACGTTATCCTTATGTACCCCTAATCTGCTGCCCCTAACACCGTCGACCCCTGTATTATATTTATTAACCCCTAATCTGCCCCCCACAACGTCGCCGCCAGCTACCTACAATAATTAACCCCTAATCTGCCAACCGCAAAGCGCCGCCCCCTACATTATAGCTATGTACCCCTAATCTGCTGCCACTAACACCGCCGACCCCTATATTATATTTATTAACCCCTAATCTGCCCCCCACAACGTCGCCTCCACCTGCCTACACTTATTAACCCCTAATCTGCCGAGCGGACCGCACCACTACTATTATAAAGTTATTAACCCCTAATCCGCCTCACTAACCCTATAATAAATAGTATTAACCCCTAATCTGCCCTCCCTAACATCGCCGACACCTAACTTCAATTATTAACCCCTAATCTGCCGACCGGAGATCACCGCTATTCTAATAAATGGGGCTGAAGAGGTCCATGATCCGGCTGAAGTCTTCATCCAAGCGGGGCAGAAGAGTTCTTCCATCCGATTGAAGTCTTCATCCAAGCGGCATCCATCCGGAGCGAAGCGGCAGCATCCTGAAGACCTCCACCGCGGAACATCCATCCTGGCCGACGACTGAACGACGAATGACGGTTCCTTTAAATGACGTCATCCAAGATGGCGTCCCTCGAATTCCGATTGGCTGATAGGATTCTATCAGCCAATCGGAATTAAGGTAGGAATATTCTGATTGGCTGATGGAATCAGCCAATCAGAATCAAGTTCAATCCGATTGGCTGATCCGATCAGCCAATTAGATTGAGCTCGCATTCTATTGGCTGTTCCGATCAGCCAATAGAATGCAAGCTCAATCTGATTGGCTGATTGGATCAGCCAATCGGATTGAACTTGATTCTGATTGGCTGATTCCATCAGCCAATCAGAATATTCCTACCTTAATTCCGATTGGCTGATAGAATCCTATCAGCCAATCAGAATTCGAGGGACGCCATCTTGGATGACGTCCCTTAAAGGAACCTTCATTCTTCAGTTGGACGTCGCCGGATGAAGATGGGTCCGCGTCGGAGGTCTTCAGGATGGAGCCGGTCGTCATCGGATGAAGATAGAAGATGCCGCTTGGATCAAGATGGTTGCCGGTCCGGATCGCCTCTTCTTCCCGGATAGGATGAAGACTTTGGAGCCTCTTCTGGACCTCTTCAGCCACCGGATGATGGATGTCTAGCCCCCGCTTGGGTTGGATGAAGATTTTGGAGCCAGGACGGATCGGTGATACCTGGTGAGGTGAAGACAAGGTAGGATGATCTTCAGGGGCTTAGTGTTAGGTTTATTTAAGGGGGGTTTGGGTTAGATTAGGGGTATGTGGGTGGTGGGTTGTAATGTTGGGGGGGGGTATTGTATGTTTTTTTTTACATGCAAAAGAGCTGAATTTCTTGGGGCATGCCCCGCAAAGGGCCCTGTTCAGGGCTGGTAAGGTAAAAGAGCTTTGAAATGTAGTAATTTAGAATAGGGTAGGGCATTTTGTTATTTTGGGGGTCTTTGTTATTTTATTAGGGGGCTTAGAGTAGGTGTAATTAGTTTAAAATTGTTGTAATATTTTTCTTATGTTTGTAAATATTTTTTTATTTTTTGTAACTTAGTTCTTTTTTATTTTTTGTACTTTAGTTAGTTTATTTCATTGTAGTTATTTGTAGGAATTGTATTTAATTAATTTATTGATAGTGTAGTGTTAGGTTTAATTGTATGTAATTGTAGGTATTGTATTTAATTAATTTAATGATAGTATAGTGTTAGGTTTAATTGTAACTTAGGTTAGGATTTATTTTACAGGTAATTTTGTTATTATTTTAACTAGGTAACTATTAAATAGTTCTTAACTATTTAATAGCTATTGTACCTGGTTAAAATAATTACAAAGTTGCCTGTAAAATAAATATAAATCCTAAAATAGCTACAATGTAATTATAATTTATAGTGTAGCTATATTAGGATTTATTTTACAGGTAAGTATTTAGCTTTAAATAGGAATAATTTATTTAATAAGAGTTAATTTATTTCGTTAGATTTAAATTATATTTAACTTAGGGGGGTGTTAGTGTTAGGGTTAGACTTAGCTTTAGGGGTTAATACATTTATTAGAATAGCGGCGAGATTCGGTCGGCAGATTAGGGGTTAATAATTGAAGTTAGGTGTCGGCGATGTTAGGGAGGGCAGATTAGGGGTTAATACTATTTATTATAGGGTTAGTGAGGCGGATTAGGGGTTAATAACTTTATTATAATAGCGTGCGGTCCGGTCAGCAGATTAGGGGTTAATAAGTGTATGCAGGTGGAGGCGACGTTGTGGGGGGCAGATTAGGGGTTAATAAATATAATATAGGGGTCGGCGATGTTAGGGAACCAGATTAGGGGTACATAGGGATAATGTAAGTAGCGGCGGTTTACGGAGCGGCAGATTAGGGGTTAAAAATAATATGCAGGGGTCAGCGATAGCGGGGGTGGCAGATTAGGGGTTAATAAGTGTAAGGTTAGGGGTGTTTAGACTCGGGGTACATGTTAGAGTGTTAAGTGCAGACGTCGGAAGGGTTACCGCATAGCAAACAATGGGGCTGCGTTAGGAGCTGAACGCGGCTTTTTTGCAGGTGTTAGGTTTTTTTTCAGCTCAAACAGCCCCATTGTTTCCTATGGGGGAATCGTGCACAAGCACGTTTTTGAGGCTGGCCGCGTCCGTAAGCAACTCTGGTATCGAGAGTTGAAGCTGCGTTAAAAATGCTCTACGCTCCTTTTTTGGAGCCTAACGCAGCCTTTATGTGGACTCTCGATACCAGAGTTATTTTTTTTTTTTTTTTTTTTTATATAATTTTTATTGAGGTACATAATAGAACAGTACAAAGAAATCTGTTACATAAGCCCCCATCCCGTAAGGGCAAGTAAAAATAATATACAGTTCTGTACTTATATCACACATTTCCATAATATTATACAGCATTAATAATTTAACCTCAAATTTGCAAAATAATATGTAGGGCCACTATGGAACCTTTGCATCTAAAATATCGCACATGTATAGAAGGTTGTCACGCATATAACAAATAAGGCTGTACCACACAAAACGAAAAAGGTATAGTGAACCTTAAACATCACACTTTGGCCCGTAATATAGGGCCACTTCTGGACCCTTGTAATGGACAATGAATAAAGAAAAAAAAAAAAAAAACGAAGAAAGGGAAAAAAACCACAAGTATAACATTCTTATACTCAGCATTACAAACGATAAAAATAGATAGTTAAACTATTATTTTAGGAAGCAAAGACTAGTAGCCCACCACAGTATACCCATGTACCAATATGTAAGAGTCCATAATACTTTAAGTAAACTATATGGACAATGTGTATGTCCACATACATATAAATACACGTGTACACATCCATACTCATAGGGTCACATGCTAAAAAGGGGCGTGCTAATATAGTCAACAAGTAACATATAAGACATGGCATAAGTCCACTTAAGATTAGGCAAACCTTTTTTCTCTCTTTCTTGTTCCTTCTCTTTTCCTTTTCAGGGGGAAATACAATAACAACTATAGCTCTCGCCCTGTCTCAGCTGCTGACAGAGCGAAACTGGGGGATCAAATAAAAAGTTTAAATGCTAGCACAATAAGTGCATACATTTTGAAATACTTACTTACTTTAAAGGGATCTATTTCCCTACTTTTCAAAAATATAACAAATATGGTAAATAAAATAGACACCCACAAATATATGTCAACATAGGAATGAGTAAAGATGTAACTTAGCAGTTAGGGACAATGATACCTAAGGCTGTATAAACATCTCATATAGCTAGATCTAAAGCCATACGGCAGCAATATGGTATCATGTTTAAACAGGATATTTAGCTACAAAAAATGGCATATTAAATGATCTGCCAAAATCTCCTATGTTGTATATCAGAGAACTAGCATACTAATATAAATATCAGCATCTATACTATCCATCTAACAGCATATGTGCATAAAGCAATAATTCTCCTTATCTCCCACAGTAACTAGACAACAGCCAACAGATTTTCCCCAAGCATGTTAGTAGATTCCCATATTAAGCATTGCAAACAGATAAAGAAGATCACTGACATATAGCAGGGTGAAGTAAGCTACTATGACCAATCTGGGCACTAAACTTGTGTGGGATTAAAGTATTAAAATAGGAGGCAGTCTGTGAACAGTTCGCTCAAATTTGCAAACAAACCAGCAACTTAATAAGAGACTCATTAAAAAAAAACAAAAAAAAACGAAACCCTAACGTTGGAGTAAGCAACAGCAAAATAGCAAAATAGTCTCAAGTCTCAGAGAGGCAGGGGAGAGGTCTCTAAACCAAGTTCCAACCGACCCTGGTATCAAGCAATTCACCTCAATCCTGAGCGTCTCAAAGCCTCTAGGGAGGAAAAAGTTCTTATCCAATTCCAGATCTCTCGCATTTTATGGCGATGTCCCGCCGCCATAGTTCACATGGCCCAACCGCAAACAGATCTGGAGCAAATGGGGGAGCCGTCTGCAAACTGTAAACTCCATCTGTAGGTGTATGCCTCGCATGGAACCCATAGCTAGATCCCGCAGATATCCACTCACCCCCTTTTAGTTGTCTGGGTAGCAATACAGTGGACGCTTGAGTCAATAGCGAGGGAAACAAATCATCTGAATGTTCCGTCTTATACTGGGCAGCTGTAGGTACGTTGCGCGCGCTTACAAGCGGTCTCTTTCCCATGCTTACAGGGTAAGCAGTTAGAGACTGTGGTGCTGCTACGGCATAGAGAGTTGAGGATTGGGGCGCTACAGTATCAGCCTCCGGTAGTGCTTCCATAGCTGGTCTGTCATGGGGCTGCTGTAGAACCCGGTCAGGGGAATTCTCATATCCAAGTGCAGTAAAAGTCAGTCGCAACTCCCTGGTAAACTGTTGCGTGTAATGAACAATTAGGCTTGAAACAGAATGTTCCCAGTCCACCACAGCTTCCATTTTGCGCTGCAATGTCGTTCTTGTGCTTCCAATAAAAGCTCAGTAACTATGTTAATGCTTTATCCTTCAATTAAGTCCTTATTCCAGAATAAACATAAAGTGGCCAACTATATCGAATACTATAACTTTCCCTAATTTGTCATACTTCAGTACAAATGACTGGATGTTCTGAATAATCAGGATACTGGGGGGGTAGATGTGGTTCCAAGCCGTGAGTAGGCCTCCACTGCGCACCACATCAATTTCAGGCTGCTGAACTGAGAACCGGTATAAAAATAATGTAGATTAGCTCTACAGGTGTTCACTCTCGATGAGTCTTCAAAATAATACTAGATTGGCAGTGTAGGGTGAAGTAAACAGTGGTTTCATCTTCTCCTTCAAGCAGCTAGAATCATAAAGCAGCCATCTTGGCCGATGGTCAGACACGCCCCCCTACCAGAGTTATTTTTATGGTGCGGCCAGTAAAACGCGGGCGTTAGTTTTTCTGGTCGTTACCGACAAAACTCTAAATCTAGCCGTAAGAGCAAAGTTATTTCACAGGAGACAAAGTGAACTGTGAAGAAACAACTTAAATTTTCAGGCCCAGAATGAGGCTAGAGTGCTTCCTTAAATAGGAAGGAAGTGCTTGTGATGTGTAGATTTAAAGGTATATCACACATACAGAGGAATTGGCTTCTTATAGACCAATATCAGTCTTGAATGCTGATTATAAAATCCTTGCGGCTATTATTTCAGATAGACTCTCTAAATGCCTTGGCAAACTTATTCATACAGACCAAGTGGGCTTTATGTCGACAAGAAACTCATCCAAAAATATTCGGAAAGTTGTAAATTATTTAGATTTTATGTGGAATTCTGAGATTAATCAAAGTCAAAGGAGAGCTGACTCGGCTATTATCACACTGGATGCTAAGAAAGCCTTTGACTCTATTATCTGGAAACATCTTTTTAGAGCACTCTCAGAATTCGGATTTAAAAATCAGTTTTTTCAATTTATACAGAACCTTTATAAACACCCAATATCATATTTGCTAATTAATGGGGCCCTTTCTTCACAGATTACGCTTGGCAGGGGAACGAGACAGGGGTGTCCACTGTCACCCCTACTTTTTAATATGGCTATTGAACCATTGGCAATCTGGCTGAGAAACTCTATTAAGGGGATTGGACTTGGGGAGCACAATCTTAAAGTTCTCTTATATGCAGACGATTTGTTGATCTGTGTTGAGAATACATCACAAGAAATTCCAATTGGAGACTTACAGTTCTTTCTCAGGTTAAAAAATTAACTGTGAAAAGAGTGAATTGATGTGGGTAAAAAAGTCAGGGAATAGCCCACAATAACTACCATTTAAAGTAGTGGATACATTGAAGTACTTGGGTATATTTCTTAATACTAATCCCAAAACCTGGTATAACATAAATTTTGTCCCTCTTATTGAGAAAATTAAATCTGATCTAGAAGCCTGGGCTCAGTTCCTGTTGTCAATAACGGCTAGGGTGAATGTAATTAAAACGATTGTCTTTCCACGTCTGTTGTACCCTTTACAAAATCTTCCTTTTTTGATCCCCTCCAGAGATATCAGAACGATCTATGCGTTGTTTTCTAAATTTATATGGAAAGATAAGAGGCCGCGCATTTCATTGAAAAAATTAATGCAACCCTGTAGAATGGCAGGGTTAGCCCTACCTAATATTAATCTTTATAATATTATTATCTTGGCTAGGATCGCTATAGATTGGTTGACAGACGCTAATATTTTTTCTGCCAATGATCTGGAAAGTTATCTGTCACATCCCTTCTCTTTAAAAGCCATTTTACACTGTCCAGTTAAGAAACTTCCGGTAAATATTTCTGGTCTTATGTCATTAAAGAATGTGGTAATAGGGTGGCAAAAGTTCTGTGCTATTTTAGAATTGGATTTTTCCTTTTCAGAGTTCCTCCCAATAAGGGGTAATGTAAATTTTACCCCTGGGATTCATCAGTCAGTATTCCAGACCTGGGCTGGAAAAGGTCTTAACTTCATTCAACAGCTTCTCTCGGCCGAGGGGTATATATTAATGTTTGAGAATCTTATGCAAAAGTTTGGTCTTCCTAGTAACAATTTTTATGCGTATTTACAAATTGGACATTATATACAGGAATGGAACTGGGATATTAGTAGAGAAAGCGAGTGGGCGGAGGTTAAGAGTTGGATGAAAATTTTCAGGTCTGGGAGTACATCTATATCCCTTATGTATGACATAATGCTTGCCAAATAAAGCCTACTTTTACTGAATAAGACCTGTGAGTCTTGGTTATCTTATTTGACGGACATAAACACTGAAAAAATGATAGCAAGTTGCACTATGATAAGTAAATATCAAATCTCGATGAGTTGGAGGGAAGCACATTTTAAATTGGTAAATAATTTTAATTTAACCCCGGCCAGGCTCTCAAGATTTACTCCCCAGCAAAGTTTCTTGTGCCCGCGTTGCTCATCCTGCGTAGCAGATTTGGTGCATATGTTTGTGTACTGCCCAAAGATCTCACAGCTTTGGAAGAAGGTAGTTTTTTGGTTTAATAAACATTATCAATTAAATATTACCCTGGAGCCAGAAAATATTTTTTTTCTAAATATACAGATCCCGGTTATGCCTCTAGGTGAGACTGTATTAAATACTATAATACTGTTAATGAGACATTTAATAGTTAAAAATTGGAAGGCTAAAAGAGTCCCGTCATTGAAGCTTGTCATCCAAGAAATTCAAAATCAGATCATTTTTGAATCTTACCATACTAGGTTTCTTAATGAGAAACAAAAACATAATTTATGTAAGAACTTACCTGATTAATTCATTTCTTTCATATTAGCAAGAGTCCATGAGCTAGTGACGTATGGGATATACATTCCTACCAGGAGGGGCAAAGTTTCCCAAACCTCAAAATGCCTATAAATACACCCCTCACCACACCCACAATTCAGTTTAACGAATAGCCAAGAAGTGGGGTGATAAGAAAGGAGCGAAAGCATCAAAAATAAGGAATTGGAATAATTGTGCTTTATACAAAAAAATCATAAACACCACGAAAAGGGTGGGCCTCATGGTCTCTTGCTAATATGAAAGAAATGAATTTATCAGGTAAGTTCTTACATAAATTATGTTTTCTTTCATGTAATTAGCAAGAGTCCATGAGCTAGTGACGTATGGGATAGCAGATACCCAAGATGTGGAACTTCCACGCAAGAGTCACTAGAGAGGGAGGGATAAAATAAAGACAGCCAATTCCGCTGAAAAATGAATCCACTACCCAAATCAAAAGTTTCAATTTTTATAATGAAAAAAACTGAAGTTATAAGCAGAAGAATCAAACTGAAACAGCTGCCTGAAGTACTATTCTACCAAAAACTGCTTCTGAAGAAGAGAAAACATCAAAATGGTAGAATTTAGTAAAAGTATGCAAAGAAGACCAAGTCGTTGCTTTGCAAATCTGATCAACAGAAGCTTCATTCTTAAAAGTCCAGGAAGTAGAAACTGACCTAGTAGAATGAGCCGTAATCCTCTGAGGCGGGGATTAACCCAACTCCAAATAAGCAAGATGAATCAAAAAGCTTTAACCAAGATGCCAAAGAAATGGCAGAAGCCTTCTGACCTTTCCTAAAACCAGAAAAGATAACAAATAGACTAGAAGTCTTTCTGAAATCTGAATAGCTCAAACATAATTTCAAAACTCTTACCACATCCAAAGAATGTAAGAATCTCTCCAAAGAATTCTTAGTATTAGGACACAAGGAAGAGACAATAATTCCTCTACTAATGTTGTTAAAATTCACAACTTTAGATAAAAATTGAAAAGAAGACAGCAAAACCACCTATTCCTGATGAAAAATCAGAAAAAGGAGACTCACAAGAAAGAGCAGATAATTCAAAAACTGTTCTAGCTGAAGAGATGTCTAAAAGGAACAATACTTTCCATGAAAGTAATTTAAATGTCCAAAGAAAGCATATGCTCAAACGGAAGAGCCTGTAAAGCCCTCAGAACCAAATTAAGACTCCAAGGAGGAGAAATTGGCTTAAATGACAGACTTGATACGAACCAAAGCCTGAACAAAACAATGAATAACAGAAAGATTAGCAAATTTTTCTGTGAAAACAGCACAGAAAAAGCAGAGATTTGTCCTTGCAAGGAACTTGCAGACAAAAACCCTTATCTAAACCATCCTGAAGAAACTATAAAATCCTAGGAATTCTAAAAGAATGCCAAGAGAATTTATGAAAAGAGCATCAAGTGATGTAAATATTTCAAACTCGATAATAAATCTTACTAGACACAGTTTTACGAGCCTGCAACATAGTATTAATCACTGAGTCAGAGAAACTTCTATGACTAAGTACTAAGCGTTAAATCTCCATACCATCAAATTAATAATTTGAGTTCCTGATGGAAAAAATTAATGTTAAGATATAAGGTCTGGCCTTAATGGAAGTGACCAAGATTGGCAACTGGACATCCGAACAAGAACCATATACCAAAACCTGTGCTGCCATGCTGGAGCCACCAGCAACACAAAAGATTGCTCCCTGATGATTTTGAAAATCACTCTAAAAAGAAGAACCAGAGGCGAAAAAATATAGGCAGATTGATAACTCCAAGAAAGTGTCAATGCATACACTGCTTCCGCCAGAGGATCCCCGGACCTGAATAGGCCCCTGGGAAGTTCCTTGTTTAGATGAGATGCTATCAGATCTATTTCTGGAAGCCCACACATTGAACAATAAAGAGACCATTCTCCCGGATGTAAAGCTTGATTGACAGAGATAATCCGCTTCCCAATTGTCTATACCTGGGAAATGGACCGCAGAAATTAGACAGGAGCTGGATTTAACCCAAGCAAGTATCCAAGATAATTCTTTCACAGCCTAAGGACTGAGAGTCCCACCCTGATGATTGACATACGCCACAGTTGTGACATTGTCTGTCTGAAAAACAATAAATGTCTCTTTCTTCAAAAAGAAGCCAAAACTGAAGAACTCTGAAAAATGCACAGAGTTCCAAAATATCGATTGGTAATCTCGCCTCCTGAGATTTCCAAACCCCTTGTGCTGACAGAGATCCCCAGACAGCCTCCCAACCTAAAAGACTCGCATCTGTAGTGATCATGGTCCAGGTTGAATGAACCGAAGAGACCCGTAGAACTATATGATGGTGATCTAACCACCAAATCAAAGATAGTTGAACATTGGGATTCAAAGATATAAAAAGTGATATCCTAGAATCCCTGCACCATTAATTCAGTATAAAAAACTGGAAAGGTTTCTTATGAAAATGAGCAAAGGGAATCGAATCCAATGCTGAAGCCATAATAACAAAAACTTCCATGCATATAGCAACTGAAGGAAATAATAGAGACTGAAGGTTCCGACAAACGGAACCCAATAAAATTGTCACTTGTCTGCTAGAGACAAAGACATTGACACAATCTATCTGGAAACCTAAAAAAAGGTGACCCTTGTCTGAGGAATCAAGGAGCTTTTGATAAAAAGATCCTCTAACCATGTCTTGAAAAAACAACAAAAGTTGAATCATATGAGATTCCGCGGAACGAAAAGACTGAGCCAGTACCACGAGACCGTCCAAATAAGGAAACACTGAGAACCTTGAAAAGATTCTTAGAGCTGTCGCTAGACCAGAAGGAAAAGCAACAAATTGGTAATGCTTGTCAAAAAAAGAGAATCTCAGAAAATGAAAATAATCTGAATGAAAACAGAAAATGAAGATATGCATCTATTGTATCTATTGTAAACAAATAATGCCATCACTGACCAAAAAGGCAGAATAGACCATATAAACACCATTCTAAAAGATGGTACACTTATATGATAATTCAAAAAGATTTTCTATCTTTGGGACAATGAATAGTTTTGAATAAAACCCCCAAACCCTGTTCCTAAAAAGGAACTGGTATAAATACCCCAGAAAACTCCAGGTCTGAGCAGCGCCTTGAGCCCCAACGGGTGACCAGCCGCGCTTCACAAGTACCCAATACATAGAGGACTGAAACACACTTCAGGAAAGTGTGAGCCTTACTGGAATAGCTGGAATATGTTAGAGAAAAAAAGACTTCTCACAGACGGTTTTACTCTGAATCCTATTCTGTATTTAAATCTAAGAAGTTTGGACCGAATTGAACCAAACAAATTTTTTAAAAAGTCTTAACCTGCCCCTTACCAGCTAAGCTGGAATAAGAACTGCACCTACATGCAAATTTGGGGAGCTGACTTTGATTTTTTAAATGACTTAAATTGAATGAAGAAAACTTCCAATTATAAACATGTTACTTGGGGAAGAATTAGAATTCAGTTCCTTAGTAAGAACAAAAACTAATAAAACTTAAAATTTAGCCTTAGAACTCAATCTTGAAGCCCAGAGTAACAAATAAAGAATTGAATCCAATTGAGAACCAAATAATTGATTACCTTAGAAAAAAAGAAATATGGAATTTAGAAATCAAATTAGCATTCCAAGATTGAAATCACAAAGTTCTTCTAGCTAAAATAGCTAAAGACATAGATTAAACCTCATTTGCGAAAATATCAAAAAAATGATGACACAAATGAAATTATTAGCATGTTAATCAACTTAACAATGCTAAACAAATCATAATCCGATACTTGTTGCACTAAAATATCCAACTAGAAAGTTGAAGCAGTTGCAACATCAGCCAAATAAATTACAGGTCTAAGAAAAGTACCTGAAAATAAATAATTTTCCTTAAATAAGATACAAGTTTCCCAAGGAAAAAAATAAATACTATTTGCTATAGGAATAGTAGTATGTTTAGCAAGAGTAGAGATAGCCCCATTAACTTGGGGGATCTTCCTCAAAACTTAAAACTAACTGCCGGCAAAGGATACAATTTAAAAACCTTAAAGAAGGAATAAAAGAAATTCCCGGCCTATTCCATTCCCTAGTATCAGGAACTGGGAAAAAAACTCTGAAGAAACCACAGAAGGTTAATAAGCAGAATTTAAATGTTAGCTAGTCTTAAAATCAAAAGAACTAGTTACTTCAATATCCAAAATAATCAACACCTTTTCAACAAAGAACGAATGTACTCTATTTAAAAATAAAAAAGTAGATTTGTTAGTGTCAATATCTGATGAAGAATATTCTGAATGAGAAAAAAACACCATCAGAGAAGGATAATTCAGTATGTTGTTGGTCATTTAAAACTTCATCAACTAAATGAGAAGTTTAAAAAAGACCTAAAAATTTTATTAGAAGGCGAGATGTCAGACAAAGCCTTTATAATAGAATCAGAAAAATATTCTTATAAATTCCTAAGTATATCTTGTACATAAGATGTAAAAAGAATAGCAATAGATAATGCATAAATACTAATGGACTCTGCATGTAAAAGTTAATCATAAAAACGTATTACAAACCATAGCTAAAGATAAACATTCATAACATTAAAATAAATGAACTTAGCTTTGGTAGGACTGATATCATTCATCAGGAATCCCTCAGTATTTTCTGATACAGGAACAGTTTTTGAAATATCTTGCAATATGTAATAGAAAAAAACAACATATAAAGCAAAATGATCAAATTCCTTAAATGACAGTTTTAGGAATGGGAAAAAATGCAAAACAAACAAACCTCTAGCAACCAGAAGCAACAAAAAAGTGAGACTGAAATAATGTGAAAAAAACTGGCGCCAAGTATGACGCCCACATTTTTTTGCGCCAGGTATGATGCCCACATTTTTTGGCGCCAAGTATGACTCCCATATTACGTCTGTAACACACATGCGTCAAAAAATGACGCAACCACGTGATGAAATTTTGCGTCAAAAAAGATCACGCAAAAAATGACGCAATAAATTGAAGCATTTTCTGCACCCGCGAGCCTAACAGCCCGCAAAAAAGTCAAATAGAAATTTTTAAGGTAAGAAAAAATATTTATTCATATGCATTTTCCCCAAAAAAATGAAACTGACAGTCTGAAAGAATGAATACTGATTATCCTGAATCATGGCAAATATAAGTTTAAAACATATATTTAGAACTTTACATATAAAGTGCCCAACCATAGCTTTGAGTGTCATAAATAAAATAAGACTTACTTACCCTAAGACACTCATCTACATATAGTAGATAGCCAAACCAGTACTGAAACGAGAATCAGTAGAGGTAATGGTATAAAAGAGTATATCGTCGATCTGAAAAGGGAGGTAAGAGATGAATCTCTACGACCGATAACAGAGAACCTATGAAATAGATCCCCTAGAGGAAGACCATGGTATTCAAATAGGAAATACTCTCTTCACATCCCTCTGACATTCACTGCACTCTGAGAGGAAAACCGGGCTTCAGCCTGCTGCGAAGCGCATATCAACGTAGAGTCTAGCACAAACTTACTTCACCACCTCCATGGGAGGCAAAGTTTGTAAAACTGAATTGTGGGTGTGGTGAGGGGTGTATTTATAGGCATTTTAAGGTTTGGGAAACTTTGCCCCTCCTGGTAGGAATGTATATCCCATACGTCACTAGCTCATGGACTCTTGCTAATTACATGAAATAAATTAAAAATTTTATAATTGGATGGCTGCCTATAATTAAATCTTACCCAATCTATGTCCAAAAGTATATTCTTTTCCCCTTTCTGAGCTCAGAAAGTTTCATTGAGTTGGTCTTATTAGGGGACTTCCCATCTGAGTGGATATCACTTGGTGTAGACCAATAGTAGGCGGCAACATGGGGTGAGGGGGGGGAGAGGAAGCCCCCAGGAGACCCTTTTTTTTTCTCTTCCAGCCTGGTTTAAATATAATATATAAAATATACCAATGCGTGAGTTTTTGATGTTGCAGATAATTATACGGCTCTATTCAAATAAGAATTTGTCTTGTGTATATTATTACTGGCTTGTCTGAAATGATTGAAAATATAGATAAAAACCCCAACATTGTGGTACTAGCAAGTATATATATTAGAGCACTCTTTAATCCATATAAGTCTTGTATAGATTCCAATACAAATATGCGCATTGTAAACTGTTATAGTATCTGACAAATTTGCGTTGATGTATGCTAGTGTATCATACAGTCTTATTAGGTTTATTTACTTTACTGCACCCTGCGTTTTTTTTTTTTTTTTTGTGTGTCTCTGTACCATTTGTTGGTTATAAATAATAAAATAAAATAAAAAAACACTGAGCATTACATATTTTGCATTTTTATGCTTTTCATTGGGGGGCATCCATTATTTCTAAAATTACAGCCAATTTACAAAAAACAATGCCATATTCCGAATCAGTGACACAAAGTTACCCTAAATTCGACCTAATATCATTGGCAATAAAATCTGTGTTGACCTGTGTTATGTGTAGTTAAAAAAACTTTGCAATATACTTTCATTATATATTTTGTCCACTTTTTCTAACTAAGAATATTGTTATTTTTCTAAATTCCTCTGAGAATCTATAAAGTAAAGGATGCCGCCATGTTTGAACTTAAGTTTTCCCCTTACCTATCTTTCCTGCTGATAGCAATTTGTGACGGATACAAAACAGGCTATAAAAGAGTCTGTCCAAACAAGGCTGTTTGGAACATAGGATTATCTAAAAAGGTTTCCACACAGTCTTGTTTGAACAGAAATAAATAGAAATCTGGGGGTCCATCCGATAAAAATCGTCGCCCGCAAAAGCCGGCGACGCCAATATTTGCGCGGGTTTGGTATCACATATACGGCATAACCTAGAAGTTACGCGCGTATATTTCTGCCGTCGCCCGTAGTTTTTTGGGCTATAGGCAGGTATACCAAACCCGCGCAGTTTGGTATCCAATATGCAGCGTAAGGACTTACGTGGCGAAAATGGAGAAAACTTACTCCATTTTCACCTCGCCACAAAAAGCAGCCGTAAGAAGCCTTACGCTGACTATTGGAGCCCCGTAACTTCCTAAACTGGCTGCTAAAATAAACCTAACACCTAACGCATGCGCAATGTCTATCTCCCTGTCAACCGCGATCTTCTAAAATAAACCTAACACCTAACGCATGCGCAATGTCTATCTCCCTGTCAACCGCGATCTGCTAAAAGAAACCTAACACCTAACGCATGTGCAATGTCTATCTACCTGTCACCTGCGATCCCCCCCCCCCCGCCCCCGAAATCCCTAATAAAGTTATTAACCCCTAAACCGCCGCTCCCGGACCCCGCCGCCATCTACATAAACTAACCCCCTACTGTGAGCCCCTAAAACCGCCGCCATCTACCTTATCTATCCCCTAATTAGAACCCCTTACACCGCTGTCATCTACCTTATCTATCCCCTAATCTGACCCCTTACACCGCCGCCACCTATATAAAAATTATTAACCCCTAATCTAATCCCCCTATACCGCCGCCAGCTATATTAATATTATTAACCCCTAATGTAAGCCACTTACACCGCCGCCATCTCTATTAAAATGATTAATCCCTTATTTAATCTACCTACCCCGCCGCCAGCTATATTATCTATATTAACCCTAAGTATATTATAGTTAATATAGGTATTACATTATATATATTAACTATATTAACCCTAATTATATTAGGGTTAATATAGTTAATATAGTTACTATAGTATTTATATTAACTATATTAACTCTATCTAACCCTAACACCCCTAACTAAATTTATATTAAATTAATCTAATTCATTTATAAACTAAAATATTCCTATTTAAATCTAAATACTTACCTATAAAATAAACCCTAAGATAGCTACAATATAATTAATAATTACATTGTAGCTATGTTAGGGTTAATATTTATTTTACAGGTAAATTGTTAATTATTTTAACTAGGTATAATAGCTATTAAATAGTTATTAACTATTTAATATCTACCTAGTTAAAATAATTACCCAATTACCTGTAAAATAAATCCTAACCTAAGTTACAAATACACCTACACTATCAATAAATTTAATAAACTACAAACATCTATCTAAAAATACAATTAAATTAACTAAACTACAAAAAAAAAAAAAACACTAAATTACAAAAAATAAAAAAAAGATTACAAGATTTTTAAGCTAATTACACCTATTCTAAGCCCCCTAATAAAATAATAAACCCCCAAAATAAAAAAAATTCCCTGCCCTATTCTAAATTAAACAAATTTCAAAGCTCTTTACCTTACCAGCCCTTAAAAGGGCCTTTTGTGGGGCATGCCCCAAAGAATTCAGCGCTTTTGCATACAAATACAATACCCCCCCCCCATTACAACCCACCACCCACATACCCCTATTCTAAAACCACCCAAACCCCCCTTAAAAAAGCCTAACACTACCCCCTGAAGATCTCCCTACCTTGTCTTCACCACACCGGGCCGAACTCCTGATCCGATCCGGGCGATGTCTTCCTCCAAGCGGCAAAGAAGAATTCTTCCTCCGGCGATGTCTTCCTCCAAGCGGCAAAGAAGAATTCCTCCTCCGGCGACGTCTTCCTCCAAGCGGCAGCAAAGTCTTCATTCTTCCGGCGGCATCTTCAATCTTCTTTCTTCGCTCCGCCGCCGCGGAGCATCCATCCCGGCCGACTGCTGAACTACGAATGAGGTACCTTTAAATGACGTCATCCAAGATGGCGTCCGCCGAATTCCGATTGGCTGATAGGATTCTATCAGCCAATCGGAATTAAGTTAGAAAAATCTGATTGGCTGATTGAATCAGCCAATCAGATTCAAGTTCAATCCGATTGGCTGATCCAATCAGCCAATCAGATTGAGCTCGCATTCTATTGGCTGTTCCGATCAGCCAATAGAATGCGAGCTCAATCTGATTGGCTGTTCGAATCAGCCAATCGGATTGAACTTGAATCTGATTGGCTGATTCAATCAGCCAATCAGATTTTTCTAACTTAATTCCGATTGGCTGATAGAATCCTATCAGCCAATCGGAATTCGGCGGACGCCATCTTGGATGACGTCATTTAAAGGTACCTCATTCGTAGTTCAGCAGTCGGCCGGGATGGATGCTCCGCGGCGGCGGAGCGAAGAAAGAAGATTGAAGATGCCGCCGGAAGAATGAAGACTTTGCTGCCGCTTGGAGGAAGACGTCGCCGGAGGAAGAATTCTTCTTTGCCGCTTGGAGGAAGACATCGCCGGAGGAAGAATTCTTCTTTGCCGCTTGGAGGAAGACATCGCCCGGATCGGATCAGGAGTTCGGCCCGGTGTGGTGAAGACAAGGTAGGGAGATCTTCAGGGGGGTAGTGTTAGGCTTTTTTAAGGGGGGTTTGGGTGGTTTTAGAATAGGGGTATGTGGGTGGTGGGTTGTAATGGGGGGGGGGGGGTATTGTATTTGTATGCAAAAGAGCTGAATTCTTTGGGGCATGTCCCACAAAAGGCCCTTTTAAGGGCTGGTAAGGTAAAGAGCTTTGAAATTTGTTTAATTTAGAATAGGGCAGGGATTTTTTTTTATTTTGGGGGTTTATTATTTTATTAGGGGGCTTAGAATAGGTGTAATTAGCTTAAAAATCTTGTAATCTTTTTTTTATTTTTTGTAATTTAGTGTTTTTTTTTTTTTGTAGTTTAGTTAATTTAATTGTATTTTTAGATAGATGTTTGTAGTTTATTAAATTTATTGATAGTGTAGGTGTATTTGTAACTTAGGTTAGGATTTATTTTACAGGTAATTGGGTAATTATTTTAACTAGGTAGATATTAAATAGTTAATAACTATTTAATAGCTATTATACCTAGTTAAAATAATTAACAATTTACCTGTAAAATAAATATTAACCCTAACATAGCTACAATGTAATTATTAATTATATTGTAGCTATCTTAGGGTTTATTTTATAGGTAAGTATTTAGATTTAAATAGGAATATTTTAGTTTATAAATGAATTAGATTAATTTAATATAAATTTAGTTAGGGTTAGATAGAGTTAGTATAGTTAATATAAATACTATAGTAACTATATTAACTATATTAACCCTAATATAATTAGGGTTAATATAGTTAATATATATAATGTAATACCTATATTAACTATAATATACTTAGGGTTAATATAGATAATATAGCTGGCGGCGGGGAAGGTAGATTAAATTAGGGGTTAATCATTTTAATAGAGATGGCGGCGGTGTAAGGGGCTTACATTAGGGGTTAATAATTGGGTTAATAATTTTAATATAGATGGCGGCAGTGTTAGGGGCTCACTTTAGGGGGTTATAGATATAATATAGCTGGCGGCGGGGTACGGGAGCGGCGGTTTAGGGGTTAATAACTTTATTAGGTTGCGGCGGGGTACGGGAGTGGCGGTTTAGGGGTTAATAGCTTTTTTATTGTTAGGCTAGTGAGGGGGGATAGCGGATAGAGGGCTAGACGTGTCGGGCTATGTTAGGGAGGCGTGTTAGACTTGTCGGGCTATGTTTAGGAGGCGTGTTAGACAGTGCGGGTGTTTTAGACTTTAGTCAGGTTTTATAGGCGCCGGCAGTTTCTAACGTGCCGCAAGTCACTGGCGACGCCAGAAATTGGTACTTGCGCAGATTTCTGGACATCGCTGGTTTGTGAGACTTACGGCACGTTAGCATCTGACGGCGACTTATATGGGATAGCTCGAGTTGCGAGCTGAAACTGCGGGCGACGCCGGGTTCCCTCGCTTGCGCCGCAAACTGCGATCTATATCGGATCGCGCCCCTAGTTCAAACATGACACTGCCCATTATTTTATATAAACTAAAGTACTTCATAGAAAATTAACCTTTACACTTCAATATTTAAACAACCAATAGAATTGTAATAAAAAGTACAACTACGTATTATTATAAGGTTAATCTATGTCTAGCATGTATTTACTGTTTAACATCCCTTTAAGTAACAAAACACTCACTCAAGATCAAATTAGGCTATTGAACAAAGGTTTGAATTTTGCTCCTACAAACAGTTTAATAAGTTTGATGCATTTTTAGGAGTGAATACGTTTATAAGGGACTTAATGTAAAGAAGTACTTTATGAATAAGACGGTATTAAAGGGGCAGTCTAGTCAAAAATAAACTTTCATGATTCAGATAGGGCATGTCGTTTTAAACAACCTTCCAATTCACTTTTAGCATTGATTTTTCTTTGTTCGCTTGGTATTCTTAGTTGTAAGCTAAACCTAGGAGGTTCATATGGTAATTTATTAGCCCTTTAAGGCTGCCTCTTATCTGAATGCATTTTGACATTTTTTCACAACTAGGGGGTTAGTTCATGTGTGCCATATAGATAACATTGTGCTCACGCCCGTGGTGTTACCTAGGAGTCAGCACTGATTAGCTAAAATGCAAGTCTGTCAAAAGAACTGAAATAAGGGGGCAATCTGCAGAGGCTTAGATACAAGATAATCACAGAGGTAAAAAGTATATTTATATAACATTGTTGGTTATGCAAAACTGGGGAATGGATAATAAAGGGATTATCTATCTTTTTAAACTATAACAATTCTGGTGCAGACTGTCCCTTTAAAGAAGAAGAATTTGATGAATGGGATTAAACATGTAAATATAGGGTTAACATCACAATTTTACCCATAGAATTTGAGATTTGGTCCAATAGAGACCTTTTTACATCTGGTACAGGACTATTTACAAAAGCTTAAAAAAAGTTCCACATTGAATTTGAATTTTAGAAGAGAGGAAAGCAATGAAAGAATTGCAGGATGATAAAGAGGTGGTAATAACCAAAATATCTTAAAGGGACAGTCTACTCCAGAATTTGTATGGTTTAAAAAGATAGATAATCCCTTTATTACCCATTCCCCAGTTTTGCATAACCAACACGGTTATATTAATATACTTTTTACCTTGTATCTAAGCCTCTGCAGACTACCCTCTTATTTTAGTTATTTTGACAGACTTGTATTTTAGCCAATCAGTGCTCACTCCTAGGTAACTCCATGTGCGTGAGCGAGCACAATGTTATCTATATGGTATACACAAACTAACGCCCTCTAGCTGTGACAAACTGTCAAAATGCCCTGAGATAAGAGTCGGCCTTCAAGGGCTTAGACATTAGCATATGAGCCTACCTAAGTTTAACTTTCAACAAAGAATACCAAAAGAACAAATTAAATTTGAAGATAAAATACTTGGTAATATTATTGTTATAACCGGGAGATAATAAAAGTAAATCTAATAATTAATATCGATAAGTATTATGAGTCAATCTAAAGCTCCGGAGCTCTATTAAAGGGACATGAAACCCAAAATTTTCTTTCATGATTCAGATAGAGAATACAATTTTAAACAACTTTCCAGTTTACTTCTATTATTTAATTTGCTTCCTTCTCTTGTTATCCTTTGCTGAAAGGTTAATCTAGGCAAGCTCAGGGGCAGCAGAGAACCTAGGTTCTAGCTGTTGATTGGTGGCTGCATATATATTGATTGTGATTGGCTCACCTATGTGTTCAGTCAGCAACCAGTAGTGCATTGCTGCTTCTTCAACAAATGATATCAAGAGAATGAAATAGATTAGATAATAGAAGTAAATTAGAAAGTTGTTTAAAATTGTATTCTCAATCTGAATCATGAAAAAAAAAAAACTGGTTTCATGTCCCTTTAAGTTTTTCACGGAAACCTATGGTTCAGGGTTAAAATCCAAGTATAGCCTTTATTTGATTTTAGATTTATGATAATTTATAACATTTAAAAAACCTCTTTGAATCCTTTGAATTTTATACGTTTCTATATTTATAACAATGAGTCAGGGTTTTCATTTTTTTAATAGGTTTATGAAAGAACTGGGTATAATTAATCTAAGAAAAGTAATCCTGGATTATTAAAGCTTTGAGTGGCTCAAAGAACAAACTTTTGTTATGGAATCCAGAGTTAAAGGGCCATAATAGAAAAAAAAATTACATTCTCTAATCCATTGTAATATTTTTACTATCGACCCTGCTCTGCTGTGTGTTTTACCCTTGCAAAGGGGTTAAACACACAGTAGGAGTGCTGCTTGGGACCCACGGTGCACTGCTGGTCCTGAGGAGAACCCCTGGCTGACATCTGAATAATGCAACTAGCGCTGCTTATTGGATCAGCGGCAGGTTCCACTCGGGACCAACATTGCACTGCAGGTCCTGAGCGGCACTTCTACTGTGTGTTTAACCCCTTAGCTGGGATTAAAAACACAGTTGAGCAGATTTGATAGGTATAAAACTACATCTAAAGGATTAGAGCAAGTCATTGACTATTATGGCATCACCTACATTTTGAAAATGTTTTTATTTTTATTTTACTTCCGGTAATAATTATAATATATTTTGGAAATATTGGAAATATTGTACAAATAAAATATTTAATAAAGTTTGATAAATATCTGATGTAATATAAAAGCATTCACCTTCACAGAAAACTTTCAGATATAAGACTGTGGGATAATGTATGGGCAATAAGAAGTTAATCTGATGACCAATAGGAGATCTCTGAGGTGTCTAAAAGGAGGAAACTTACATAGTAACTACATCCTTGAAAAAAAACGAGGGAAGTCAGTGAAATGTAATGTCAGATGTAAGCGAAGGACAACACATCACACATAAGAGGTCGCTACAGTGTTTGGACGATTTGTAAGACACTAAACAAGTTCCTTAGCATTACACAAGGACTTGTTATTGTCTGGATAGTTTCCATTATAAACACTGTCCCCTCTTTATGTCATAGTGGATCTGCTATGTATTGTTTTTATTTATTTTATATTAAGGGGACATAAAACAAGTTGGGAGAAAGACAAAATAATATAACATGTACTTTAATTACTTTACCTGAATATTTATACTGCAGTGCCTCGCCATTAACATTAACAGCGCCTTGAGACCCTTACGGGTGATTAGCCGCGCTTTACCCGATACATACATACATTAACCCTTTCTTTTTAGTTTCTGAATTGTAAAGCTCTAACTCCCCCCACACATTTCCTTCTATTGCTGTATCTATATCTATTGTTGTTTTGGTAGAATACAAAAGTGCACAGTGATTATCTGCTGGAGCATGCCTAGAAGCTGTAAACTCAGTTAAAATACAATGCCTGTGTCTAAACACTGATAAGGGGGGTGGGGTGCTCCAGGCAGCGTAGCTATGTAATTAATTTTGCTTATTTTTGAAAATTATTTTAAAATACATGCCAGCAATGTTTAACCCCTTAACGATCAGCGCCGTACCCTGTACAACGCTGGTCGTTATGCCCTTAAGGACCAGCAACATACCCTGTACGTCAGCAAAGAAGAAAAAGACAGCGCACATCCGATTCAAGGTAGGGGTATTTTATTCACAGAAGCACACGCTAGTAATAAACTTACTAGATTAAAAATATAAAACAGCAGAATATAGCATAAGTAAACAGCTTCACCACAGTAGACCGAAGGCAACAGCAGATAGAAGGCCCGTCTGGAAGTCTTCAAAAGTTCCCGGCAAAGTGAGCAATGATAACACCATAGGGCAGTGATTTCCAAACTGTGTGTCGGGACACACTAGTGTGTCGGCAGCAGTGTGTAGGTGTGTCCCTGCTTCAGCACAAATTTTTTTTAATTTTTTTTTTGGGTTTCTGACTTTCCGTCTGCCTGCTACGCATATCACGTGGTTGACACGTGATTGATACCTAGTGGGTCAAAGATTATCTTAACCTATTGGCGCAGCTCAGTGGGAACTGAAACTATTACCATTGGCGGCACATTGGCTCCTGACTGCACGTGTAGACTCCTTAATTGGCTCGTGACTGCATGTGTAGTCAGTGAGTGGGATAGCAGTGTGTTTGCAGTGTGGGCAGTAGTCAGTCGGACTCACCGAGCTCTGAGGGCGGCAGCTTAAATGCTGAGCTGAAGGCAGTGGTTTTTTTTTGCAGCTAGCTCCCAGTAGTGCATTGCTGCTCCTGCTCTTGATATGTGGATAGGAAGTGGAAGTTTAAAAATGCTTGATGATGAAATGCGAGTGTCTTTATCTAATATTCCACCAAATTTTCAGAAACTGTGTTCTTCCCATCAACCTCATACATCCCATTAAAATAGTAAGTAGTTATTGGTGATATTAAACTTTTTTTAATTCTTGCACATACATACTGTTACTTGTAAATACATTTCATTATTATATAATTCATGTATGTGTCTGTATCTCTTAAAACAAGTGAGTTTAACCTCCTGTTTGCTAGTACAACTGAATTACTGTGTCGTGAAATGATGTAGGTCTAAAAAGTGTGTCGCCAACATGAAAAGTTTGGAAAGCTCTGCCATAGGGATACGTCATCAAACCGCCTTGCGTCTGTGTCTACGGATGCCCAAAACAGCCACAATATCTCAACGCGTTTCACCGGTGACACCCCGGCTTTTTTTCACTGCAGTCCTGGGCTTCTCTCTGCCACCACTTTGCTCAAAATAGCGAGATTGCGCTATTTATGCATGCCCCACGAGTAGGGCACTGCAGAAATAGAGTTGTGGCCCTCTCTGCATCAGACAGCAGTGGTGCCGTTCGTTGGTGGGCCCATCGCTGTAAGGGGCCAGAGGAGGGTAGGTGCGGGTGAGAGCGCCACGCTACAGGCGTTCAAGGAAAAAAATTTGCCAGTGCAGTGTCACAGTGAGGGGGAAGGAGGGAGGAGAGGCAATAAAGGATATCACCTGTGGGATCCGTTGAGGGAAAAGTGATCTGGGAGGGGGAGGGGGTAGGTTATTGAGGGAGGCAGCTACACTACAGAAAAAAATGGGTACTTCAATTTTTTTTTGCCTTATTTGCAGCAAACTAGGTACTGGCAGACAGCTGCCAGTACCTAAGATGGCAGCAAATAGGTAGAGGGGGGAGGGTTAGAGAGCTGTTTTTTGGGGGGTAATAATTGCTTTTTGGTAATTAGAAGGCTGCTAAATGCCGCTGCGCACCACCCTTGTATTATGCCCAGCAATGAATGGGATTAATTATGTAGCTTGTAGGGTTAATTTTAGCTTTAGTGTAGAGATCAGCTTCCCACCCGACAGATCCCACCCCCTTATCCCCTCTGACCCCTCTCAAAGAGCTCTCTTCCTTCCCCTACCCCACCCCTCAAAGGTCACCCCCATCTTAAGTACTGGCAGAAAATCTGCCAGTATAAAAATAAGTTGTTGTTTTTTACATTTTAAATTATATATTTTCTGCAGGGTAAAACTTGGGCACCCATATTTGAACTCACTGCTTTTGTTTTTAATGTGTTGTTTTTAAATAAACCATTTTTAACCTCTTAAGGACATATGACGGAATTTTTCCGTCGTAAAACAATTGAGCAAACAGAAAGCTGTGTCCTTAAAGGGTTAAACTTAAGCATAGTTCTAGCACCTTTGTTTTTCCGTTTTGAATACTACACAGAGTTAAGCTCCATATCCTTGGATTAATCTCGTGGTTCAACTGGCAGAGTAACACCTGGAGAGAGGGTGAGCTGATGCACCCTGAGATATCTGCACGTCACTACCAGCACTTTGGTGTGCTATTGCCAAATGTGAGTACCCATTTTTGGATTTTGGTCACAACATTTCATGCTCACTTTTGGTTGATCTGCACATGAGGCGCCCCTTTGTTTTGTGTTTCACTTCATTTGTGCCATGATTGCACAAGCCGTTTGTAATTAATTTCAATGAGAAACCTAAAATTGTGAAAACAAGTTAAAAATTTTTTTTATTTGATTGCATTTAGCGGTGAAATGGTGGCGTGAAATATACCAAAATAGGCCTCGATCAATACTTTGGGTTGTCTACAAAAAAAATATATAGTTTGATAGGTAAATATAAAAAAAGCTCTATTTCTGTTTAAATGTAGTGATGGCAAAAATGCTAAAAATGTTCTGTTGGGGAAGTTTTTGTCTGAAATGCCCGGGTCCTTAAGGGGTTAAACAATTTTTTTATGCAAACTATTTTTAATTAATTAGCTATTTTAGGATATGCACAGATCTCAACCTATTTTATGTCCCTTTAAATAAAAGTTTTTTATACTTATCTGAAGAACTGTACAAACTTATTGGTATCTCTCTGAACAATCAGTAAAACACACTGATGCTACCTAGAGCTGGGTTTGTTGGAGTATGTCCGTGGAAATATGTGCCCATTCAAGAGCATTTGTGAGGTCAGGCATTTATGTTGGACGAGAAGGTCTGGCTTGCATTTGGCGTTCCAATTTATACCAAAGTAAGATGTTCAGTAGGTTTGAGGCCAGGTCTCTGTGCAGGCAACTCAAGTTCATACATTAAAGGGACACTGAACCCAAATTTTTTCTTTCGTGGTTCAGATAGAGCGTGCAATTTTAAGCAACTTTCTAATTTACTCCTATTATCAAATTTTCTTTGTTCTCTTGCTATCTTTATTTGAAAAAGAAGGCATCTAAGCTTTGTTTTTTGGTTCAGACTCTGGACAGCACTTTTTTTATTGGTGGGTGAATTTATCCCCCAATCAGCAAGAACAAACCAGGTTGTTCACCAAAAATGGGCCGGCATCTAAACTTACATTCTCGTATTTCAAATAAAGATACCAAGAGAATGAAGAGAATTTGATAATAGGAGTAAATTAGAAAGTTGCTTAAAATTTCATGCTCTATCTGAATCACAGAAGACACAGTCATGCTGGAACAGGAAAGGGCCTTCTCTAAACTGTTGCCACAAAGTTGGAAGCACCCAGTTTTCTAAAATGTCTTTGTATCCTGTAGCATTAAGATGACCCTTCCATGGAACTAAGGGCCTCGCCTCAACACTGAAAAACAGTCCTTCACCAAACTTTTAGAGTAGGCACTATGCATTCCAGTAGGTAGCGTTCTCCTGGCATCTGCCACACCCACATTGTTTCATAAGGCTGCCAGATAGTGAAGCGTGATTGATCACTCCAGAGAACACGTTTCTCAACCGCGGTCCTCAAGTACCCCCAACAGTCCTGGTTTTCATTATAGCTGAACTAGAGCACAGGTGAAATAATCAGCTGATGGATTACCATGGTTACTGATCAGCTGATTACTTCACCTGTGCACTGGTTCAGCTATAATGAAAACCAGGCCTGTTAGGGGTACTTAACCCCTTAATGACCGAGGACGTGCAGGGTACGTCCTCAAAAAAAAGGCAGTTAACGCCTGAGGACGTACCCTGCACGTCCTCGGTGTGGAAAGCAGCTGGAAGCGATCCTGCTCGCTTCCAGCTGCTTTCCGGTTATTGCAGTGATGCCTCGATATGGAGGCATCCTGCAATAACCTCACATGGCCATCCGATGCAGAGAGAGCCACTCTGTGGCCCTCTCTGCACCGGACATCGATGGCCGGTATCGTTGGTGGGTGGGAGCCGAATTGGGAGGCGGGTGGGCGGCCATCGGTGTGCCGCGTGATGTCACGGGGGGCGGGATCGGGGGCGTGACCGCCAGGGGCGCGCACGGGCGCGCGCGCGTGCACGGAGGGTGGCGGGCGGGCGCGTGCACGGGGCGGGAGCGGGTGGGAACCGCTACACTACGGAAAAGTGTTTAATAAAACCTGGCTAATCATGTTTGTGCAAAAGCACAAAAAACGATCGTGGAGGGGTGGGGGGGTTGGTTTGTGTGTGGGGAAGCTACACTACAGAAAATTTCAAAAAATTAAAAAAACAAACCATTTTTTTTCTTCTAAACTGGGTACTGGCAGACAGCTGCCAGTACCCAAGATGGCGCCCATTAAGTTAGAGTGGGAGGGGATAGAGCTGTTTGGGGGGGGATCAGTGAGGTTGGGGGCTAAGGGGGGATAGTACACAGCAGCATATGTAAATATGCTTAAAAAAATCATTAAAAAAAAATATATATAGCTTTTATTTTAGTACTGGCAGACTTTCTGCCAGTACTTAAGATGGCGGGGACAATTGTGGGGTGGGGGAGGGAAGAGAGCTGTTTGGGAGGGATCAGGGGGTCTGATGTTTTAGGTGGGAGGCTGAGCTCTACACTAAATCTAATATTAACCCTGCAAGCTCCCTACAAGCTACCTAATTAACCCCTTCACTGCTAGCCATAATACACGTGTGATGCGCAGCGGCATTTAGCGGCCTTCTAAATACCAAAAAGCAACGCCAAAGCCATATATGTCTGCTATTTCTGAACAAAGGGGATCCCAGAGAAGCATTTACAACCATTTGTGCCATAACTGCACAAGCTGTTTGTAAATGATTTCAGTGAGAAACCTAAAATTGTGAAATATTTTACGTTTTTTTTAATTTGATCGCATTTGGCGGTGAAATGGTGGCATGAAATATACCAAAATGGGCCTAGATCAATACTTGGGGTTGTCTACTACACTACACTAAAGCTAAAATTAACCCTACAAGCTCCCTACATGCTCCCTAATTAACCCCTTCACTGCTGGGCATAATACACGTGTGGTGCGCAGTGGCATTTAGTGGCATTCTAATTACCAAAAAGCAACACCAAAGCCATATAAGTCTGCTATTTCTGAACAAAGGGGATCACAGAGAAGAATTTACAACCATTTGTGCCATAATTGCACAAACTATTTGTAAATAATTTCAGTGAGAAACCTAAAGTTTGTGAAAAAAATTGTGAAAAAGTGAACGATTTTTTTTATTTGATCGCATTTGGCGGTGAAATGGTGGCATGAAATATACCAAAATTGGCCTAGATCAATACTTTGGGTTGTCTACTAAAAAAAAATATATACATGTCAATGGATATTCAGGGATTCCTGAAAGATATCAGTGTTCCAATGTAACTAGCGCTAATTTTGAAAAAAAAGTGGTTTGCAAATAGCAAAGTGCTACTTGTATTTATGGCCCTATAACTTACAAAAAAAGCAAAGAAGATGTAAACATTGGGTATTTCTAAACTCAGGACAAAATTTAGAAACTATTTAGCATAGGTGTTTTTTGGTGGTTGTAGATATGTAACAGATTTTGGGGGTCAAAGTTAAAAAAAGTGTTTTTTTTTTAAATTTTTCCTCATATTTTATAATTTTTTTATAGTAAATTATAAGATATGATGAAAATAATGGTATCTTTTGAAAGTCCATTTAATGGCGAGAAAAACGGTATATAATATGTGTGGGTACAGTAAATGAGTAAGAGGAAAATTACAGCTAAACACAAAGACCGCAAAAATGTAAAAATAGCCTTGGTCCCAAACGGACAGAAAATGGAAAAGTGCTGCGGTCATTAAGGGGTTAAGCACCGCGGTTGAGAAACACTGCTTTACACCATACAACCAATGCTTGGCATTGTGCATGCTGATGTGAGGTTTGTGTATAGCTGCTCAGCTTTGGAAGCCTATTTCATAAAGCTCCTCACGCACATTTCCTGTGCTGGTGCTGCTTCCAGAGGCAGTTTAGATCTCTGTAGTGAGTGATGCAACAGATGACAGGACAGTTTGACGACAATAATAGTACTAACAGATCTAGTAGTGCAGGAATTTCACAAACTGACTTGTGACAAAAATGGCATCCTATGACAGTGCCACGTCACTAACCTTTTCAGTATGAGCCATTATATTGTCTATGGAGATTTCATGGATAAGTGCTAGACTGTATGCACCTGCTATCAAAAGGTGAGGCTGAAACACCTAAACTCAATAATTAGTAGTGGTGCCCAGTGTCCACATCATTTTGGCCATATAGTGTTTATTTCCCTAATTGGCTTTAACTGAAAACAATGCATTGTTACCTCAGCCGGGTTAGGCCCCCCCCCCGATTAAAATTTTAAAACGAACTTAATTTATTTGGGTAGATCTTTGTTAGATCAAGTTTGATCATTTCATGTTTTTGTTAGATCTAGCATACATGGAGCTGTAATAACATCATCAGCCCCCCCTTATAAAAAAAATTGGACAAAATTGTATGTAATTTGATAGATATTTGATCAGCTATTTGTTTTGTTACATCTAACAAAATCAAAATTTCAGTAAAAAAAAAATCATTCAGGCTAATAGATATTTGTTGGATCAGGTTTGATCAAGTGTTTATAACCTTAGATATAACAAGCTAAATCTTGGTATTAACAATCATTTGGAGGGGGCTAACCCGTCATCGGCCCCCCCCCTTATCAAAAATTGGATGAAAAGGTATTTAAAGGGACATTAAACACTTTGAGATGGGAATATAAAATGATAAATTGTATATAATAAAACAGCTCTGCAATATACTTTCATTATTTATTTTGTCCTCTTTGCTTGTAATTCCATTCTGTTAATAGAAATGAGAGGGCGCTATGAGCTAAGGTAACTAACACACCTAATCAAAGACAAGAATATACAGGACAATATTTTGTGAAAAAAATAATTTACTCAGTGAAATAAATATCTTACAAGGGACGTCTCCCTGGTTAAAGGCACAGTACAGCAGACATATAAAATAACAATTTTAATAAGATGAATATGTAAAATTATATATATTACAAGGAATACCACCCTGATTAGAAAAAAAGAAGAGGATTGCGCAAAAAATAAAAAAGTCATAAAAAATCGTTAAAAACAATATTTTGAGGCAGATGGATCTTGTTCTCTGTTCATAAGATTATGTTTGCAAATGATATCTTGCCAGTTAGAACTTTAGCATATATTATCACTTATCAGAGCCAATTCGATAGAAATGTGCTTAGAATGTCACAAGTTTTACCGTCACTCTGCGACTTTAACGCAAAAAAGCTTTCGGTAAATCTATTTATGTATCATTATCCGTATTATCAGCAAACAGAAAGTCTCGTTGTTCAGATACTATGTATCCGCTTCTCACCTTGTGATCAAAAAAATATAACTATAACTCACACAGTGTTGCAGCAGCTATGATCAATTTGCCACTGATGCCGGTCTGATTTTCATTTGGTATGCCTCTGGAGGAAAGACACGCCGCTCCTTGCGTGTATGTGACCTGCTGGATCCCAGCTCCTAGCTTCTGAAGGAAAAAAACACGCCGCTCCTCGCGTGTAAGTAACCAGCTGGATCCCGGCTTCTAGCCTCAGAAAGGAAAGACACACCGCTCCCTGCGTGTATGTTACCAGCTATATCCCAGCTCAGGCAGAGGAGATAATTTTGCGAGCACCCGCTCTTAGCGTAATATACGCGCGGGTAAAATACTAGGTACCTAGTGAAGTGAGTTCTTAGCATATGAGCAACTTCTTACTTCTACGAGTTTCACCCGTGTATCTGGGCTTTTTCTATCAACAATTTGGTCAAATTTACTATCTTGGGGAGATAGTTGGAGAGTGGCTTAGGTAGTCTTTTAGATTATAGCGCTGTATATTTTGTGTATTTTTTGTAATTCCATTCTGAAATTGTGAGCTTTTCAGTTCCTGTTAGAAATGGAAGTGCAGAACACTGTTAAATCCAGCACAACCATTGGCTGCACACTCTAGTGACCTATTTATAACGGTCCCTAATTGGCCACAGCAGAGAAGGTAACACAAGTTACAACATGGCAGCTCCCAGTGTTTTATAGACACTAAAAAGTGACAAAATAAGTGTAAAGTTTTAAACAACTAATGAAACTTTAAAAAATACATCTACATGTTAGTCATGGACTAATCTTTTCTTTGAATGCATCATTCTATATAGCATGTATTTAGTGTTTAATGTCCCTTTAATTTGATAGATATTTGTTAGATCAGGTATGATCAGTCAGTTAATTTGTTAGATCTAACATAATTACAGGGATATTATATACTTAATTAGGGGGGCTGATAGATATTTGTTAGATCAGGTATGATCAGTCAGTTGATTTTTTAGATCTAACATAATTACAGGGATATTATATACTTAATTAGGGGGGCTGATAGATATTTGTTAGATCAGGTATGATCAGTCAGTTGATTTGTTAGATCTAACATAATTACAGAGATATTATATACTTAATTAGGGGGGCTGATAGACATTTGTTAGATCAGGTATGATCAGTCAGTTGATTTGTTAGATCTAACATAATTACAGGGATATTATATACTTAATTAGGGGGCTGATAGATCTTTGTTAGATCAGGTATGATCAGTCAGTTGATTTGTTAGATCTAACATAATTACAGAGATATTATATACTTAATTAGGGGGGCTAATAGATATTTGTTAGATCAGGTATGATCAGTCAGTTGATTTGTTAGATCTAACATAATTACAGGGATATTATATACTTAATTAGGGGGGCTGATAGATATTTGTTAGATCAGGTATAGTCGGTCAGTTGATTTGTTAGATCTAACATAATTACAGGGATATTATATACTTAATTAGGGGGGCTAATAGATATTTGTTAGATCAGGTATAGTCAGTCAGTTGATTTGTTAGATCTAACATAATTACAGGGATATTATATACTTAATTAGGGGGGCTAATAGATATTTGTTAGATCAGGTATAGTCAGTCAGTTGATTTGTTAGATCTAATATAATTACAGGGATATTATATACTTAATTAGGGGGGCTGATAGATATTTGTTAGATCAGGTATGATCAGTCAGTTGATTTGTTAGATCTAACATAATTACAGGGATATTATATACTTAATTAGGGGGCTGATAGATATTTGTTAGATCAGGTATGATCAGTCAGTTGATTTGTTAGATCTAACATAATTACAGAGATATTATATACTTAATTAGGGGGGCTGATAGATATTTGTTAGATCAGGTATGATCAGTCAGTTGATTTGTTAGATCTAACATAATTACAGGGATATTATATACTTAATTAGGGGGGCTAATAGATATTTGTTAGATCAGGTATAGTCAGTCAGTTGATTTGTTAGATCTAATATAATTACAGGGATATTATATACTTAATTAGGGGGGCTGATAGATATTTGTTAGATCAGGTATGATCAGTCAGTTGATTTGTTAGATCTAACATAATTACAGGGATATTATATACTTAATTAGGGGGCTGATAGATATTTGTTAGATCAGGTATGATCAGTCAGTTGATTTGTTAGATCTAACATAATTACAGGGATATTATATACTTAATTAGGGGGGCTGACAGATATTTGTTAGATCAGTTTAGTTTAAGTGTTTAAAGTGTTAGATTTAACTTGCAAAAGGTGGTATTAATAAACATATCATGGGAGCTTCAGCATGCGATAATTAACCAGCCATTACAAGTGGCTAGTTATTGCTACCACGAACTCGCACTAGCAATTAGTGGTTATAAAATTAACCAGAGATTTGATCTCTGGTTAATTTTGTAAATGTAACCAAATGCCCCCCAATTACAGTGTATTGTTTTTTATTAAAAGTGCCTTTACATTGCGGTCTATGGCAACTGTGTGTTGCCAGTAAATATATATGTATATACTTTTATACATATATATTTATGTTTTAATATGTGTATATATAAAAATTACAACATAAATATGTATGAATATAAGAATATACATATATATTTATATTTGCGGCAATCGCTGCACTACTTACCCCCTTCGCTGCACTTAGGTTCTGAACATTAGAGTGCGCTAGAATTACACAGTGGAGCGCAAATATCGCTTTCAATAATGCGGTATTTAGCGCTTCACTTGTAATCTGGCCTTAATACTTAATATATCTGTAATTAATCTGTAATAGATCTAACAAAACAACTGACTGATTATAGGTTATTAAACAACCTATTATACAACCTGATTATATGTTAGCCCCCTCCAAATAATTGTTAATACGAGCTTAATCTCATTAGACCACTTGATCAAACCTGATCTCACAAATATCTATTAGCCTGAATTGTTTTTTTGTCTTAAATTTTGATTGGGGGGGGGGGGGCAGCACCCCTAACTTAATACCTAATATCTCTGTAAACAAATAGCTGATCATACCTGCTCTAACAAATATCTATCAAATTACATAAGATTTTGTCCAATGTTTTGATAAGGGGGGCTGATGACGGGTTAGCCCCCCTCAAAATAATTGTTAATAGCAGCTTTAGCTCGTTAGATCTAACATTATAAAAACCTGATCTAACAAATATCTATTAGCCTGGATGATTTTTTGACTGAAATTTTGATTTGGGGAGGCCTAAAGCCCGGGGGGGGGGGGGGGGGCAGCAGAATTTTAAGTGCCTAGGGCAGCACAAATCCTAAATATGCCACTGAATATACCAGTATAAGTTGTGCACATCATAGTAATGCTTATTGGCTTATAGGTTAATAATGTGAAATGAGCATTAGCAGGAAGTACCTATCAACCAGTGACCTTTAACAAGAAGTAAATATTAACCAATGAGCATTAGAGGAAATGTGTATTAATTATTCAGGAGCAGCAGGAAGTATACCGTTTTTATATCTGTATTACTTTAATTTTAAATGTATTATGTTCTGTTTTCAAAGTGAAACAAGGGACAACCCCAGCCGCGCCCAAGACACACACCTAACTCTGACCACACCCACTCTGCTCTCAAGCCCCCTTAAACCCTAAATACATTTCATGCCCCTCCCTCTAATCATGGGTGCTGCCATAATGAAACCTAGGTTACACTCCAGTTATCTGAAGGAGAGTTACTGCACATGTGTAAACACATCAGTATGGAATGTACAGATTTAAAGATGATGGTACCCATGACTAGAGGGAGGCGAAAAATTACTAAAATACTATGTATATAAAATGTATTTAGGGCTAGATTACAAGTGGAGCGCTAATTTATCGCGTGCCCTGACAAATTACAAGTTGCTGTTTTTTGCTACTGCAAGTTCATCGTAGCAATTAGCGCTTATAAAATTATTCAGTTCTTTGGTTCATTTTATAAATACGCCCCAAATGTCTCCAAAATACAGTGTAGTGTATTTTATTAAAAAAATGGTACAATTTTTATTTTTTGATCAAATAACTGCTCTAGATAGTATTTTGGGTGAAAAGTTGGTGGGAGTGGGGTGTTAGAAAAAAAACAGCACTGAAAAGTGCCTTTACACTGCAGTGTATGGGAAATGTATATGTATACATATTTATATTTGCTGCCATCGCTGCGCTACTTACCCCCTTCGCCGTCTCTGACAGCATCAGAATGAGGCTCCCAGAACGAGCCCATGGAAGCGTTCGCATTGCTGATAACTTGTAATACCTGCGCATATAATATTGCTTTCAAGAAAGTGATTTTTTGCCCTCCACTTGTAATCTGGCCCTTAGTGTTTAATGTCCCTTTAACTGTATTGAAAAGGATCTAGGAAATGTAAGCAGGTATACTCCATGGTCAAAGGCATTCAAGAGCACACAGCTAACAACATAACAGCCTCTGATGGTTGTAACATCCCTAGTTCTCTGGGCATACATGTGCCAAAGATAGGGCCACCCAAAGGTTGCAATGAATGTTTTGATTTGATTTAAATGGACAGGCTACACTAAAATTGTTATTGTTTAGAAAGACAGATAAAGGGGTATATTTATCAATGTGCGAGCGGACATGATATGAAGTAGCGTATCATGTCCGCTGCACATCGATAAATGCCGACAGTATACACTGTCGGCATTTATCATTGCACCAGCAGTTCTTGTGAACCGCTGGTGCAATGCCGCTCGGTTATGCAAAACTGGGGAATGGGTAATAATAAAGGGATTTTCTATCTTTGAAAACAATACAAATTCTATTGCAGACGGCCCCTTTAAAAGAAGGAGCATGCATATATTTTCCTAGACAGCCATATAATATTCTAAGGACTGGGAAGTGGTGTATTAAATAATGTTTCACTAACCTGTCACTCAAGCAGGGATCTGACTAATTCGCCATGTGTGCTGGGGAGCAGGTCTAGCGTGATGTCTGTAAACCAGCTGAGCCAGACTAGTGCCCTCAGCAATGTGACTGAGCTGTTATGTTAAATAAATTAATAAACAAAGAATGTTGTGCCTCATAAAAAGGGCAGGATATCATATAACCTGTAATATATATACTGCAATAAATCACACGTACGATTCTATATTCATATTTTATTAGTTCTATAAATGTATTTACAGTGTTAGACATTTTGTAAATCTCAAACCTTTCTTATGAATTTATAATCGGGTCCCAAAAAACTTTGATTTTCTTTTTCCAGCTCTAAAATGTATAATTTATTTAAATTGCTGTCTATTCTTTGTGGCACATTAACACCCCCTGCAGTATCATACATGGAGACAATGTGGTAATGATATTCCAATCTATCATAAAAATATAATTCCAACAGAATTTGAGAATTATTTAGATTTTTTTTAAATTTGGAAGTGTCTATTTGCCAGCAGATACAGCACAGAGGGATGCCAGGTGCAATAACAGTTAGTGGCCCTTCAAAACACATCAGCAGGTAATGACCAGCAAATACATTGCCAGATAGAGTCCAGCAAGACACCAGCAGGTAATGGCCAGGTTGAACTATGGTAAGTACAGATCACCATGACACAATAGCAGGTTTGGCCAGCAGGCACTATGGTAGTCACAGATAACCAAGACACATCGGCATGTAATAGCCAGCGTGCACTATGGTGGTTACAGATCATCAGGAGTAAGAATACAGCAGCAGACAATGGCTATAAGATACAATGGCAGGTAAAGACCAGTAAGAATACAGCAGCAGACAATGGCCATAAGGTACAATGGCAGGTAAAGACCAGTAAGAATACAGCAGCAGACAATGGCCATAAGGTACAATAGCAGGTAAAGACCAGAAAGAATACAGCAGCAGACAATGACCATAAGGTACAATAGCAGGTAAAGACCAGTAAATATACAGCAGCAGACAATGGCCATAAGGTACAATAGCAGGTAAAGACCAGTAAGAATACAGCAGCAGACAATGACCATAAGGTACAATAGCAGGTAAAGACCAGTAAATATACAGCAGCAGACAATGGCCATAAGGTACAATAGCAGGTAAAGACCAGTAAGAATATAGCAGCAGACAATGGCTATAAGATACAATGGCAGGTAAAGACCAGTAAGAATACAGCAGCAGACAATGGCCATAAGGTACAATGGCAGGTAAAGACCAGTAAGAATACAGCAGCAGACAATGACCATAAGGTACAATAGCAGGTAAAGACCAGTAAGAATACAGCAGCAGACAATGGCCATAAGGTACAATGGCAGGTAAAGACCAGTAAGAATACAGCAGCAGACAATGGCCATAAGGTACAACGGCAGGTAAAGACCAGTAAGAATACAGCAGCAGACAATGACCATAAGGTACAATAGCAGGTAAAGACCAGTAAGAATACAGCAGCAGACAATGACCATAAGGTACAATAGCAGGTAAAGACCAGTAAGAATACAGCAGCAGACAATGGCCATAAGGTACAATGGCAGGTAAAGACCAGTAAGAATACAGCAGCAGACAATGGCCATAAGGTACAATAGCAGGTAAAGACCAATAAGAATACAGCAGCAGACAATGGCCATAAGGTACAATGGCAGGTAAAGACCAGTAAATATACAGCAGCAGACAATGACCATAAGTAACAATAGCAGGTAAAGACCAATAAGAATACAGCAGCAGACAATGGCCATAAGGTACAATGGCAGGTAAAGACCAGTAAATATACAGCAGCAGACAATGGCCATAAGGTACAATAGCAGGTAAAGACCAGTAAGAATACAGCAGCAGACAATGGCCATAAGGTACAATAGCAGGTAAAGACCAGTAAATATACAGAAGCAGACAATGGCCATAAGGTACAATGGCAGGTAAAGACCAGTAAGAATACAGCAACAGACAATGACCATGAGGTACAATGGCAGGTAAAAGACCAGTAAGAATACAGCAGCAGACAATAAGGTACAATAGCAGGTAAAGACCAGTAAATATACAGCAGCAGACAATGGCCATAAGGTACAACGGCAGGTAAAGACCAGTAAGAATACAGCAGCAGACAATGGCCATAAGGTACAAAAGCAGGTAAAGACCAGTAAATATACAGCAGCAGACAATGGCCATAAGGTACAATGGCAGGTAAAAGACAAGTAAGAATACAGCAGCAGACAATGACCATAAGGTACAATGGCAGGTAAAGACCAGTAAGAATACAGCAGCAGACAATGGCCATAAGGTACAATGGCAGGTAAAAGACCAGTAAATATACAGCAGCAGACAATGACCATGAGGTACAATAGCAGGTAAAGACCAGTAAGAATACAGCAGCAGACAATGGCCATAAGGTACAATGGCAGGTAAAAGACCAGTAAGAATACAGCAGCAGACAATGGCCATAAGGTACAATGGCAGGTAAAGACCAGTAAGAATACAGCAGCAGACAATGGCCATAAGGTACAATAGCAGGTAAAGACCAGTAAGAATACAGCAGCAGACAATGGCCATAAGGTACAATGGCAGGTAAAGACCAGTAAATATACAGCAGCAGACAATGACCATAAGTAACAATAGCAGGTAAAGACCAGTAAGAATACAGCAGCAGACAATGGCCATAAGGTACAATAGCAGGTAAAGACCAGTAAATATACAGCAGCAGACAATGGCCATAAGGTACAATGGCAGGTAAAGACCAGTAAGAATACAGCAACAGACAATGACCATGAGGTACAATAGCAGGTAAAGACCAGTAAGAATACAGCAGCAGACAATGGCCATAAGGTACAATGGCAGGTAAAAGACCAGTAAGAATACAGCAGCAGACAATAAGGTACAATAGCAGGTAAAGACCAGTAAATATACAGCAGCAGACAATGGCCATAAGGTACAATGGCAGGTAAAAGACAAGTAAGAATACAGCAGCAGACAATGACCATAAGGTACAATAGCAGGTAAAGACCAGTAAGAATACAGCAGCAGACAATGGCCATAAGGTACAATAGCAGGTAAAGACCAGTAAGAATACAGCAGCAGACAATGGCCATAAGGTACAATAGCAGGTAAAGACCAGTAAATATACAGCAGCAGACAATGACCATAAGGTACCATAGCAGGTAAAGACCAATAAGAATACAGCAGCAGACAATGACCATAAGGTACAATGGCAGGTAAAGACCAGTAAGAATACAGCAGCAGACAATGACCATAAGGTACAATAGCAGGTAAAGACCAGTAAGAATACAGCAGCAGGCAATGACCATAAGGTACAATAGCAGGTAAAGACCAGTAAGAATACAGCAGCAGACAATGGCCATAAGGTACAATAGCAGGTAAAGACCAATAAGAATACAGCAGCAGACAATGGCCATAAGGTACAATAGCAGGTAAAGACCAGTAAGAATACAGCAGCAGACAATGGCCATAAGGTACAATAGCAGGTAAAGACCAGTAAGAATATAGCAGCAGACAATGGCTATAAGATACAATGGCAGGTAAAGACCAGTAAGAATACAGCAGCAGACAATGGCCATAAGGTACAATGGCAGGTAAAGACCAGTAAGAATACAGCAGCAGACAATGACCATAAGGTACAATAGCAGGTAAAGACCAGTAAGAATACAGCAGCAGACAATGACCATAAGGTACAATAGCAGGTAAAGACCAGTAAGAATACAGCAGCAGACAATGGCCATAAGGTACAATGGCAGGTAAAGACCAGTAAGAATACAGCAGCAGACAATGGCCATAAGGTACAATAGCAGGTAAAGACCAATAAGAATACAGCAGCAGACAATGGCCATAAGGTACAATGGCAGGTAAAGACCAGTAAATATACAGCAGCAGACAATGACCATAAGTAACAATAGCAGGTAAAGACCAATAAGAATACAGCAGCAGACAATGGCCATAAGGTACAATGGCAGGTAAAGACCAGTAAATATACAGCAGCAGACAATGGCCATAAGGTACAATAGCAGGTAAAGACCAGTAAGAATACAGCAGCAGACAATGGCCATAAGGTACAATAGCAGGTAAAGACCAGTAAATATACAGAAGCAGACAATGGCCATAAGGTACAATGGCAGGTAAAGACCAGTAAGAATACAGCAACAGACAATGGCCATGAGGTACAATGGCAGGTAAAAGACCAGTAAGAATACAGCAGCAGACAATAAGGTACAATAGCAGGTAAAGACCAGTAAATATACAGCAGCAGACAATGGCCATAAGGTACAACGGCAGGTAAAGACCAGTAAGAATACAGCAGCAGACAATGGCCATAAGGTACAATAGCAGGTAAAGACCAGTAAATATACAGCAGCAGACAATGGCAATAAGGTACAATGGCAGGTAAAAGACAAGTAAGAATACAGCAGCAGACAATGACCATAAGGTACAATGGCAGGTAAAGACCAGTAAGAATACAGCAGCAGACAATGGCCATAAGGTACAATGGCAGGTAAAAGACCAGTAAATATACAGCAGCAGACAATGACCATGAGGTACAATAGCAGGTAAAGACCAGTAAGAATACAGCAGCAGACAATGGCCATAAGGTACAATGGCAGGTAAAGACCAGTAAGAATACAGCAGCAGACAATGGCCATAAGGTACAATAGCAGGTAAAGACCAATAAGAATACAGCAGCAGACAATGGCCATAAGGTACAATGGCAGGTAAAAGACAAGTAAGAATACAGCAGCAGACAATGACCATAAGGTACAATAGCAGGTAAAGACCAGTAAGAATACAGCAGCAGACAATGGCCATAAGGTACAATAGCAGGTAAAGACCAGTAAATATACAGCAGCAGACAATGGCCATAAGGTACAATGGCAGGTAAAGACCAGTAAGAATACAGCAACAGACAATGACCATGAGGTACAATAGCAGGTAAAGACCAGTAAGAATACAGCAGCAGACAATGGCCATAAGGTACAATGGCAGGTAAAAGACCAGTAAGAATACAGCAGCAGACAATAAGGTACAATAGCAGGTAAAGACCAGTAAATATACAGCAGCAGACAATGGCCATAAGGTACAATGGCAGGTAAAAGACAAGTAAGAATACAGCAGCAGACAATGACCATAAGGTACAATAGCAGGTAAAGACCAGTAAGAATACAGCAGCAGACAATGGCCATAAGGTACAATAGCAGGTAAAGACCAGTAAGAATACAGCAGCAGACAATGGCCATAAGGTACAATAGCAGGTAAAGACCAATAAGAATACAGCAGCAGACAATGGCCATAAGGTACAATAGCAGGTAAAGACCAGTAAGAATACAGCAGCAGACAATGGCCATAAGGTAGAATGGCAGGTAAAAGACAAGTAAGAATACAGCAGCAGACAATGACCATAAGGTACAATGGCAGGTAAAGACCAGTAAGAATACAGCAGCAGACAATGGCCATAAGGTACAATGGCAGGTTAAAGACCAGTAAATATACAGCAGCAGACAATGACCATGAGGTACAATAGCAGGTAAAGACCAGTAAGAATACAGCAGCAGACAATGACCATAAGGTACAATGGCAGGTAAAAGACCAGTAAGAATACAGCAGCAGACAATGACCATAAGGTACAATGGCAGGTAAAGACCAGTAAGAATACAGCAGCAGACAATGGCCATAAGGTACAACGGCAGGTAAAGACCAGTAAGAATACAGCAGCAGACAATGGCCATAAGGTACAATAGCAGGTAAAGACCAGTAAATATACAGCAGCAGACAATGACCATAAGGTACAATAGCAGGTAAAGACCAGTAAGAATACAGCAGCAGACAATTGCCATAAGGTACAATAGCAGGTAAAGACCAATAAGAATACAGCAGCAGACAATGGCCATAAGGTACAATGGCAGGTAAAAGACCAGTAAATATACAGCAGCAGACAATGACCATAAGGTACAATAGCAGGTAAAGACCAATAAGAATACAGCAGCAGACAATGGCCATAAGGTACAATAGCAGGTAAAGACCAATAAGAATACAGCAGCAGACAATGGCCATAAGGTACAATGGCAGGTAAAGACCAGTAAGAATACAGCAGCAGACAATGGCCATAAGGTACAATGGCAGGTAAAAGACCAGTAAATATACAGCAGCAGACAATGACCATAAGGTACAATAGCAGGTAAAGACCAATAAGAATACAGCAGCAGACAATGGCCATAAGGTACAATGGCAGGTAAAGACCAGTAAGAATACAGCAGCAGACAATGGCCATAAGGTACAATGGCAGGTAAAAGACCAGTAAATATACAGCAGCAGACAATGACCATAAGGTACAATAGCAGGTAAAGACCAGTAAGAATACAGCAGCAGACAATGGCCATAAGGTACAATGGCAGGTAAAAGACCAGTAAGAATACAGCAGCAGACAATGACAATAAGGTACAATAGCAAGTAAAGACCAGTAAATATACAGCAGCAGACAATGGCCATAAGGTACAACGGCAGGTAAAGACCAGTAAGAATACAGCAGCAGACAATGGCAATAAGGTACAATTGCAGGTAAAGACCAGTAAGAATACAGCAAATATAAATAATGGCCATAAGGTACAATAGCAGGTAAAGACAAGTAAATATACAGCAGCAGACAATGGCCATAAGGTACAATAGCAGGTAAAGACAAGTAAATATACAGCAGCAGACAATGACAATAAGGTACAATAGCAGGTAAAGACCAGTAAGAATACAGCAGCAGACAATGACCATAAGGTACAATGGCAGGTAAAGACCAGTAAGAATACAGCAGCAGACAATGACCATAAGGTCCAATGGCAGGTAAAGACCAATAAGAATACAGCAGCAGACAATGGCCATAAGGTACAATAGCAGGTAAAGACCAGTAAATATACAGCAGCAGACAATGACCATAAGGTACAATAGCAGGTAAAGACCAGTAAGAATACAGCAGCAGACAATGGCCATTAGGTACAATGGCAGGTAAAAGACCAGTAAGAATACAGCAGCAGACAATGGCCATAAGGTACAATGGCAGGTAAAGACCAGTAAGAATACAGCAGCAGACAATGGCCATAAGGTACAATGGCAGGTAAAGACCAGTAAGAATACAGCAGCAGACAATGGCCATAAGGTACAATGGCAGGTAAAAGACCAGTAAATATACAGCAGCAGACAATGACCATAAGGTACAATAGCAGGTAAAGACCAGTAAGAATACAGCAGCAGACAATGGCCATAAGGTACAATGGCAGGTAAAAGACCAGTAAATATACAGCAGCAGACAATGACCATAAGGTGCAATAGCAGGTAAAGACCAGTAAGAATACAGCAGCAGACAATGACCATAAGGTACAACGGCAGGTAAAGACCAATAAGAATACAGCAGCAGACAATGGCCATAAGGTACAATGGCAGGTAAAGACCAGTAAGAATACAGCAACAGACAATGACCATGAGGTACAATGGCAGGTAAAAGACCAGTAAGAATACAGCAGCAGACAATAAGGTACAATAGCAGGTAAAGACCAGTAAATATACAGCAGCAGACAATGGCCATAAGGTACAACGGCAGGTAAAGACCAGTAAGAATACAGCAGCAGACAATGGCCATAAGGTACAATGGCAGGTAAAAGACCAGTAAATATACAGCAGCAGACAATGACCATGAGGTACAATAGCAGGTAAAGACCAGTAAGAATACAGCAGCAGACAATGGCCATAAGGTACAATGGCAGGTAAAAGACCAGTAAGAATACAGCAGCAGACAATGGCCATAAGGTACAATGGCAGGTAAAGACCAGTAAGAATACAGCAGCAGACAATGGCCATAAGGTACAATAGCAGGTAAAGACCAATAAGAATACAGCAGCAGACAATGGCCATAAGGTACAATGGCAGGTAAAGACCAGTAAATATACAGCAGCAGACAATGACCATAAGTAACAATAGCAGGTAAAGACCAGTAAGAATACAGCAGCAGACAATGGCCATAAGGTACAATAGCAGGTAAAGACCAGTAAATATACAGCAGCAGACAATGGCCATAAGGTACAATGGCAGGTAAAGACCAGTAAGAATACAGCAACAGACAATGACCATGAGGTACAATAGCAGGTAAAGACCAGTAAGAATACAGCAGCAGACAATGGCCATAAGGTACAATGGCAGGTAAAAGACCAGTAAGAATACAGCAGCAGACAATAAGGTACAATAGCAGGTAAAGACCAGTAAATATACAGCAGCAGACAATGGCCATAAGGTACAATGGCAGGTAAAAGACAAGTAAGAATACAGCAGCAGACAATGACCATAAGGTACAATAGCAGGTAAAGACCAGTAAGAATACAGCAGCAGACAATGGCCATAAGGTACAATAGCAGGTAAAGACCAGTAAGAATACAGCAGCAGACAATGGCCATAAGGTACAATAGCAGGTAAAGACCAGTAAATATACAGCAGCAGACAATGACCATAAGGTACCATAGCAGGTAAAGACCAATAAGAATACAGCAGCAGACAATGACCATAAGGTACAATGGCAGGTAAAGACCAGTAAGAATACAGCAGCAGACAATGACCATAAGGTACAATAGCAGGTAAAGACCAGTAAGAATACAGCAGCAGGCAATGACCATAAGGTACAATAGCAGGTAAAGACCAGTAAGAATACAGCAGCAGACAATGGCCATAAGGTACAATAGCAGGTAAAGACCAATAAGAATACAGCAGCAGACAATGGCCATAAGGTACAATAGCAGGTAAAGACCAGTAAGAATACAGCAGCAGACAATGGCCATAAGGTACAATAGCAGGTAAAGACCAGTAAGAATATAGCAGCAGACAATGGCTATAAGATACAATGGCAGGTAAAGACCAGTAAGAATACAGCAGCAGACAATGGCCATAAGGTACAATGGCAGGTAAAGACCAGTAAGAATACAGCAGCAGACAATGACCATAAGGTACAATAGCAGGTAAAGACCAGTAAGAATACAGCAGCAGACAATGACCATAAGGTACAATAGCAGGTAAAGACCAGTAAGAATACAGCAGCAGACAATGGCCATAAGGTACAATGGCAGGTAAAGACCAGTAAGAATACAGCAGCAGACAATGGCCATAAGGTACAATAGCAGGTAAAGACCAATAAGAATACAGCAGCAGACAATGGCCATAAGGTACAATGGCAGGTAAAGACCAGTAAATATACAGCAGCAGACAATGACCATAAGTAACAATAGCAGGTAAAGACCAATAAGAATACAGCAGCAGACAATGGCCATAAGGTACAATGGCAGGTAAAGACCAGTAAATATACAGCAGCAGACAATGGCCATAAGGTACAATAGCAGGTAAAGACCAGTAAGAATACAGCAGCAGACAATGGCCATAAGGTACAATAGCAGGTAAAGACCAGTAAATATACAGAAGCAGACAATGGCCATAAGGTACAATGGCAGGTAAAGACCAGTAAGAATACAGCAACAGACAATGGCCATGAGGTACAATGGCAGGTAAAAGACCAGTAAGAATACAGCAGCAGACAATAAGGTACAATAGCAGGTAAAGACCAGTAAATATACAGCAGCAGACAATGGCCATAAGGTACAACGGCAGGTAAAGACCAGTAAGAATACAGCAGCAGACAATGGCCATAAGGTACAATAGCAGGTAAAGACCAGTAAATATACAGCAGCAGACAATGGCAATAAGGTACAATGGCAGGTAAAAGACAAGTAAGAATACAGCAGCAGACAATGACCATAAGGTACAATGGCAGGTAAAGACCAGTAAGAATACAGCAGCAGACAATGGCCATAAGGTACAATGGCAGGTAAAAGACCAGTAAATATACAGCAGCAGACAATGACCATGAGGTACAATAGCAGGTAAAGACCAGTAAGAATACAGCAGCAGACAATGGCCATAAGGTACAATGGCAGGTAAAGACCAGTAAGAATACAGCAGCAGACAATGGCCATAAGGTACAATAGCAGGTAAAGACCAATAAGAATACAGCAGCAGACAATGGCCATAAGGTACAATGGCAGGTAAAGACCAGTAAATATACAGCAGCAGACAATGACCATAAGTAACAATAGCAGGTAAAGACCAGTAAGAATACAGCAGCAGACAATGGCCATAAGGTACAATAGCAGGTAAAGACCAGTAAATATACAGCAGCAGACAATGGCCATAAGGTACAATGGCAGGTAAAGACCAGTAAGAATACAGCAACAGACAATGACCATGAGGTACAATAGCAGGTAAAGACCAGTAAGAATACAGCAGCAGACAATGGCCATAAGGTACAATGGCAGGTAAAAGACCAGTAAGAATACAGCAGCAGACAATAAGGTACAATAGCAGGTAAAGACCAGTAAATATACAGCAGCAGACAATGGCCATAAGGTACAATGGCAGGTAAAAGACAAGTAAGAATACAGCAGCAGACAATGACCATAAGGTACAATAGCAGGTAAAGACCAGTAAGAATACAGCAGCAGACAATGGCCATAAGGTACAATAGCAGGTAAAGACCAGTAAGAATACAGCAGCAGACAATGGCCATAAGGTACAATAGCAGGTAAAGACCAGTAAATATACAGCAGCAGACAATGACCATAAGGTACCATAGCAGGTAAAGACCAATAAGAATACAGCAGCAGACAATGACCATAAGGTACAATGGCAGGTAAAGACCAGTAAGAATACAGCAGCAGACAATGACCATAAGGTACAATAGCAGGTAAAGACCAGTAAGAATACAGCAGCAGGCAATGACCATAAGGTACAATAGCAGGTAAAGACCAGTAAGAATACAGCAGCAGACAATGGCCATAAGGTACAATAGCAGGTAAAGACCAATAAGAATACAGCAGCAGACAATGGCCATAAGGTACAATAGCAGGTAAAGACCAGTAAGAATACAGCAGCAGACAATGGCCATAAGGTAGAATGGCAGGTAAAAGACAAGTAAGAATACAGCAGCAGACAATGACCATAAGGTACAATGGCAGGTAAAGACCAGTAAGAATACAGCAGCAGACAATGGCCATAAGGTACAATGGCAGGTTAAAGACCAGTAAATATACAGCAGCAGACAATGACCATGAGGTACAATAGCAGGTAAAGACCAGTAAGAATACAGCAGCAGACAATGACCATAAGGTACAATGGCAGGTAAAAGACCAGTAAGAATACAGCAGCAGACAATGACCATAAGGTACAATGGCAGGTAAAGACCAGTAAGAATACAGCAGCAGACAATGGCCATAAGGTACAACGGCAGGTAAAGACCAGTAAGAATACAGCAGCAGACAATGGCCATAAGGTACAATAGCAGGTAAAGACCAGTAAATATACAGCAGCAGACAATGACCATAAGGTACAATAGCAGGTAAAGACCAGTAAGAATACAGCAGCAGACAATTGCCATAAGGTACAATAGCAGGTAAAGACCAATAAGAATACAGCAGCAGACAATGGCCATAAGGTACAATGGCAGGTAAAAGACCAGTAAATATACAGCAGCAGACAATGACCATAAGGTACAATAGCAGGTAAAGACCAATAAGAATACAGCAGCAGACAATGGCCATAAGGTACAATAGCAGGTAAAGACCAATAAGAATACAGCAGCAGACAATGGCCATAAGGTACAATGGCAGGTAAAGACCAGTAAGAATACAGCAGCAGACAATGGCCATAAGGTACAATGGCAGGTAAAAGACCAGTAAATATACAGCAGCAGACAATGACCATAAGGTACAATAGCAGGTAAAGACCAATAAGAATACAGCAGCAGACAATGGCCATAAGGTACAATGGCAGGTAAAGACCAGTAAGAATACAGCAGCAGACAATGGCCATAAGGTACAATGGCAGGTAAAAGACCAGTAAATATACAGCAGCAGACAATGACCATAAGGTACAATAGCAGGTAAAGACCAGTAAGAATACAGCAGCAGACAATGGCCATAAGGTACAATGGCAGGTAAAAGACCAGTAAGAATACAGCAGCAGACAATGACAATAAGGTACAATAGCAAGTAAAGACCAGTAAATATACAGCAGCAGACAATGGCCATAAGGTACAACGGCAGGTAAAGACCAGTAAGAATACAGCAGCAGACAATGGCCATAAGGTACAATTGCAGGTAAAGACCAGTAAGAATACAGCAAATATAAATAATGGCCATAAGGTACAATAGCAGGTAAAGACAAGTAAATATACAGCAGCAGACAATGGCCATAAGGTACAATAGCAGGTAAAGACAAGTAAATATACAGCAGCAGACAATGACAATAAGGTACAATAGCAGGTAAAGACCAGTAAGAATACAGCAGCAGACAATGACCATAAGGTACAATGGCAGGTAAAGACCAGTAAGAATACAGCAGCAGACAATGACCATAAGGTCCAATGGCAGGTAAAGACCAATAAGAATACAGCAGCAGACAATGGCCATAAGGTACAATAGCAGGTAAAGACCAGTAAATATACAGCAGCAGACAATGACCATAAGGTACAATAGCAGGTAAAGACCAGTAAGAATACAGCAGCAGACAATGGCCATTAGGTACAATGGCAGGTAAAAGACCAGTAAGAATACAGCAGCAGACAATGGCCATAAGGTACAATGGCAGGTAAAGACCAGTAAGAATACAGCAGCAGACAATGGCCATAAGGTACAATGGCAGGTAAAGACCAGTAAGAATACAGCAGCAGACAATGGCCATAAGGTACAATGGCAGGTAAAAGACCAGTAAATATACAGCAGCAGACAATGACCATAAGGTACAATAGCAGGTAAAGACCAGTAAGAATACAGCAGCAGACAATGGCCATAAGGTACAATGGCAGGTAAAAGACCAGTAAATATACAGCAGCAGACAATGACCATAAGGTGCAATAGCAGGTAAAGACCAGTAAGAATACAGCAGCAGACAATGACCATAAGGTACAACGGCAGGTAAAGACCAATAAGAATACAGCAGCAGACAATGGCCATAAGGTACAATAGCAGGTAAAAGACCAGTAAGAATACAGCAGCAGACAATGGCCATAAGGTACAATGGCAGGTAAAGACCAGTAAATATACAGCAGCAGACAATGACCATAAGGTACAATAGCAGGTAAAGACCAGTAAGAATACAGCAGCAGACAATGGCAATAAGGTACAACGGCAGGTAAAGACCAGTAAGAATACAGCAAATATAAATAATGGCCATAAGGTACAATAGCAGGTAAAGACCAGTAAATATACAGCAGCAGACAATGACCATAAGGTATAATAGCAGGTAAAGACCAGTAAGAATACAGCAGCAGACAATGACCATAAGGTACAATAGCAGGTAAAGACCAGTAAGAATACAGCAGCAGACAATGACCATAAGGTACAATAGCAGGTAAAGACCAGTAAGAATACAGCAGCAGACAATGACCATAAGGTACAATAGCAGATAAAGACCAGTAAGAATACAGCAGCAGACAATGGCCATAAGGTACAATAGCAGGTAAAGACCAGTAAGAATACAGCAGCAGACAATGGCCATAAGGTACAATGGCAGATAAAGACCAGTAAATATACAGCAGCAGACAATGACCATAAGGTACAATGGCAGGTAAAGACCAGTAAGAATACAGCAGCAGACAATGACCATAAGGTACAATAGCAGGTAAAGACCAGTAAGAATACAGCAGCAGGCAATGACCATAAGGTACAATAGCAGGTAAAGACCAGTAAGAATACAGCAGCAGACCATGGCCATAAGGTACAATAGCAGGTAAAGACCAATAAGAATACAGCAGCAGACAATGGCCATAAGGTACAATAGCAGGTAAAGACCAGTAAGAATACAGCAGCAGACAATGGCCATAAGGTACAATAGCAGGTAAAGACCAGTAAATATACAGCAGCAGACAATGGCCATAAGGTAGAATGGCAGGTAAAAGACAAGTAAGAATACAGCAGCAGACAATGACCATAAGGTACAATGGCAGGTAAAGACCAGTAAGAATACAGCAGCAGACAATGGCCATAAGGTACAATGGCAGGTTAAAGACCAGTAAATATACAGCAGCAGACAATGACCATGAGGTACAATAGCAGGTAAAGACCAGTAAGAATACAGCAGCAGACAATGACCATAAGGTACAATGGCAGGTAAAAGACCAGTCAGAATACAGCAGCAGACAATGACCATAAGGTACAATGGCAGGTAAAGACCAGTAAGAATACAGCAGCAGACAATGGCCATAAGGTACAACGGCAGGTAAAGACCAGTAAGAATACAGCAGCAGACAATGGCCATAAGGTACAATAGCAGGTAAAGACCAGTAAATATACAGCAGCAGACAATGACCATAAGGTACAATAGCAGGTAAAGACCAGTAAGAATACAGCAGCAGACAATTGCCATAAGGTACAATAGCAGGTAAAGACCAATAAGAATACAGCAGCAGACAATGGCCATAAGGTACAATGGCAGGTAAAAGACCAGTAAATATACAGCAGCAGACAATGACCATAAGGTACAATAGCAGGTAAAGACCAATAAGAATACAGCAGCAGACAATGGCCATAAGGTACAATAGCAGGTAAAGACCAATAAGAATACAGCAGCAGACAATGGCCATAAGGTACAATGGCAGGTAAAGACCAGTAAGAATACAGCAGCAGACAATGGCCATAAGGTACAATGGCAGGTAAAAGACCAATAAATATACAGCAGCAGACAATGACCATAAGGTACAATAGCAGGTAAAGACCAGTAAGAATACAGCAGCAGACAATGGCCATAAGGTACAATGGCAGGTAAAAGACCAGTAAGAATACAGCAGCAGACAATGACAATAAGGTACAATAGCAAGTAAAGACCAGTAAATATACAGCAGCAGACAATGGCCATAAGGTACAATGGCAGGTAAAAGACCAGTAAGAATACAGCAGCAGACAATGACAATAAGGTACAATAGCAGGTAAAGACCAGTAAGAATACAGCAGCAGACAATGGCAATAAGGTACAATTGCAGGTAAAGACCAGTAAGAATACAGCAAATATAAATAATGGCCATAAGGTACAATAGCAGGTAAAGACAAGTAAATATACAGCAGCAGACAATGGCCATAAGGTACAATAGCAGGTAAAGACAAGTAAATATACAGCAGCAGACAATGACAATAAGGTACAATAGCAGGTAAAGACCAGTAAGAATACAGCAGCAGACAATGACCATAAGGTACAATGGCAGGTAAAGACCAGTAATAATACAGCAGCAGACAATGACCATAAGGTACAATGGCAGGTAAAGACCAATAAGAATACAGCAGCAGACAATGGCCATAAGGTACAATAGCAGGTAAAGATCAGTAAATATACAGCAGCAGACAATGACCATAAGGTACAATAGCAGGTAAAGACCAGTAAGAATACAGCAGCAGACAATGACCATAAGGTACAATGGCAGGTAAAGACCAGTAAGAATACAGCAGCAGACAATGACCATAAGGTACAATGGCAGGTAAAAGACCAGTAAATATACAGCAGCAGACAATGACCATGAGGTACAATAGCAGGTAAAGACCAGTAAGAATACAGCAGCAGACAATGGCCATAAGGTACAATGGCAGGTAAAAGACCAGTAAGAATACAGCAGCAGACAATGGCCATAAGGTACAATGGCAGGTAAAGACCAGTAAGAATACAGCAGCAGACAATGGCCATAAGGTACAATGGCAGGTAAAGACCAGTAAGAATACAGCAGCAGACAATGGTCATAAGGTACAATGGCAGGTAAAAGACCAGTAAATATACAGCAGCAGACAATGACCATAAGGTACAATAGCAGGTAAAGACCAGTAAGAATACAGCAGCAGACAATGGCCATAAGGTACAATGGCAGGTAAAAGACCAGTAAATATACAGCAGCAGACAATGACCATAAGGTACAATAGCAGGTAAAGACCAGTAAGAATACAGCAGCAGACAATGACCATAAGGTACAACGGCAGGTAAAGACCAATAAGAATACAGCAGCAGACAATGGCCATAAGGTACAATAGCAGGTAAAAGACCAGTAAGAATACAGCAGCAGACAATGGCCATAAGGTACAATGGCAGGTAAAGACCAGTAAATATACAGCAGCAGACAATGACCATAAGGTACAATAGCAGGTAAAGACCAGTAAGAATACAGCAGCAGACAATGGCAATAAGGTACAACGGCAGGTAAAGACCAGTAAGAATACAGCAAATATAAATAATGGCCATAAGGTACAATAGCAGGTAAAGACCAGTAAATATACAGCAGCAGACAATGACCATAAGGTATAATAGCAGGTAAAGACCAGTAAGAATACAGCAGCAGACAATGACCATAAGGTACAATAGCAGGTAAAGACCAGTAAGAATACAGCAGCAGACAATGACCATAAGGTACAATAGCAGGTAAAGACCAGTAAGAATACAGCAGCAGACAATGACCATAAGGTACAATAGCAGATAAAGACCAGTAAATATACAGCAGCAGACAATGACCATAAGGTACAACAGCAGGTAAAGCCCAGTAAGAATACAGCAGCAGACAATGGCCATAAGGTACAATGGCAGGTAAAGACCAGTAAGAATACAGCAGCAGACAATGGCCATAAGGTACAATAGCAGGTAAAGCCCAGTAAGAATACAGCAGCAGACAATGGCCATAAGGTACAATAGCAGATAAAGACCAGTAAGAATACAGCAGCAGACAATGGCCATAAGGTACAATAGCAGATAAAGACCAGTAAGAATACAGCAGCAGACAATGGCCATAAGGTACAATGGCAGGTAAAGACCAGTAAATATACAGCAGCAGACAATGACCATAAGTAACAATAGCAGGTAAAGCCCAGTAAGAATACAGCAGCAGACAATGGCCATAAGGTACAATGGCAGGTAAAGACCAGTAAATATACAGCAGCAGACAATGGCCATAAGGTACAATAGCAGGTAAAGACCAGTAAGAATACAGCAGCAGACAATGGCCATAAGGTACAATGGCAGATAAAGACCAGTAAATATACAGCAGCAGACAATGACCATAAGGTACAATGGCAGGTAAAGACCAGTAAGAATACAGCAGCAGACAATGACCATAAGGTACAACGGCAGGTAAAGACCAGTAAGAATACAGCAGCAGACAATGACCATAAGGTACAATGGCAGGTAAAAGACCAGTAAGAATACAGCAACAGACAATGACCATAAGGTACAATGGCAGGTAAAGACCAGTAAGAATACAGCAGCAGACAATGACCATAAGGTACAACGGCAGGTAAAGACCAGTAAGAATACAGCAGCAGACAATGACCATAAGGTACAACGGCAGGTAAAGACCAGTAAGAATACAGCAGCAGACAATGACCATAAGGTACAATGGCAGGTAAAAGACCAGTAAGAATACAGCAACAGACAATGACCATAAGGTACAATGGCAGGTAAAGACCAGTAAGAATACAGCAGCAGACAATGACCATAAGGTACAACGGCAGGTAAAGACCAGTAAGAATACAGCAGCAGACAATGACCATAAGGTACAACGGTAGGTAAAGACCAGTAAGAATACAGCAGCAGACAATGACCATAAGGTACAATGGCAGGTAAAGACCAGTAAGAATACAGCAGCAGACAATGACCATAAGGTACAACGGCAGGTAAAGACCAGTAAGAATACAGCAGCAGACAATGACCATAAGGTACAACGGCAGGTAAAGACCAGTAAGAATACAGCAGCAGACAATGACCATAAGATACAACGGCAGGTAAAGACCAGTAAGAATACAGCAGCAGACAATGACCATAAGATACAACGGCAGGTAAAGACCAGTAAGAATACAGCAGCAGACAATGACCATAAGATACAACGGCAGGTAAAGACCAGTAAGAATACAGCAAGTGAAAAGACAAGAAAGGTCAGAATATGATGAGGAGCAGAAGCCACTACACAGGTAACACAGTAGAAACATATAACATTAGAGATTGTCTGTAGAAATTAGTGTGAGATGTGCCAATTAACTGGTACACAAACCTGCCTATCTAACTGAACTCCTGGTTGGGGAGAAGATGAGGGAGAGATACCCCAACACTACTTATTACTAACTGTATCACCCTCTATTTGTATTTCATTCCAATTTCCCTGCACCCCTGTCATACTGTCTCTCATATCATGCAGTACAATATTGTTCTGGGCTCGTGTCTTCTTCAGCTACAGATATGAGAGATCTTGCAGTGCTGGAGAGTTCCAACCTCTTAATTTTGAGCATTCAGTGAGTTCATTACCGGTGAAATCTGAACTACAATTTCTCTCCAAGCTGGAGAATCTTTGATCATCAGGGCCCCTATCTCTTCCATATTCCCAAGTAAAGAGCCTAACTCTACCTTCAATTAGAAATATGTGCCTTTCAGATAAGAACTACCAAAGCTTCCAATTCGGAGCCATCAACTTCACCAGACTTACCACTTTCCCAAAAGAAGTCTCAAATTCACCCTCAATTAATTATCCATTTCTTTCATTCATAAATATATTTTATTAAAATAATATGTACAATGCATTGGGCCCTATCATGACCCAAACCAAGCAAAAGGCAGATACAGAGTGACAATGCCCCGCCCCTGCAGGTCTCTCAGCGAAGCTCAGCGAGGTCTGTGATAGACGGAGCCAGGACCATTAGCTCCTCATAATGACGCAGGAAGAGCTGTAGACGGGAAAGATATGTGTCCTCCAGATAAGGTAGATTGCGCTCCTTCAGGAAACTGGATACCTGTGGTTTGACCTGCAGATAGGAAAGTAATGGTCAGAAGGATAAAGAGAAATGTGAAAATAAAAAGAAAGGGGGGAGACAAAGAAAATGGGGAGGGAGAGGTAAAAAGAGGGGAAAATATGATGATTAAAGCAAAAGGGAGAGAGAGAAAAAGAGCATAAAGGTCGGAGAGACAGACGAAGACAATGATGACGGAGTAGAAGGAGACAGACATTTAAATGAAAGCTAAACTCATACTAAAAATACTTTACAGAGTTCTTTTTTTTTTTTTTTTAAATTCAGTTTTCCACTGCTACACAGAGAACCTGGGGTGAACCCTGACTCTACTACATGATGCACAGTGATTGCTTAATCAGAGCAGGCCCTTTTTAAATTTGCCCCTAACAAGCCATAGCAAAGTTGATAAAGTAAACACATTCAAAGGGCTTTTCAAGAAGTGCATTCATGGACTGCAAAAACAATACAAAGAATAGTTTTAAATGTTTTTGAAATGTTATTTTATAAGCAGATCACTTGCAATGCAGTAATTCAGTTCTGAAATGTAATATCCCTTTAAAGATAGGAGTAAAAAGATATAACAGAAAAGACGGATGAGGTGAAACAAAGATCAACTTTAATCAATATGCACCACTAAGTACAATCTTTTATTAGAACCGCGTTATTTCTATTCACTTTTTGCGTCCAATTAACCAGTAACATCAACTCATGATGTGTGTGCATTAAAGGGACAATAAACCCTGTGAGACTGAGTCTTTTACTTTATCAGCTCATTATAAATGTCCCTAACTGATCTCAGCAGATAATAAACCTAGGAGAACTCAGTTACACCTTAGTGACTCCAATTACTTGGCAGAGAATAGTATGGATTAATTTAATCAAATAAATACATCTGCATAATATCCTCAAGGTAATCTTAGTTTGAATAAATAATTATAGCTAGCATTTATTTACTCTTTACAGTCCCTTTAACAATATTATATTATTTTGGTTAATTTTTACCAATTTTTACATTTCATTGGAAGGAAATAAGAACATTGTGATAATTGCATTTAACTTTAGCACAAATTTCATCATTAAAAGGTGTGATTTGAGTGACAATTTTAACTTTTTTATTAAAAATGTTTTTGGCTACAAGTGGAGAGCTGTTGACAGCGCACTGTGCAATATATTGTGATAGCACTGCGCAAACAATAACGCACAATCAGGTAGATTATAAATTTAATAACCAAATCATCCTAATGCTCCCGATACTTTTTCAGCACACTCTATACAAAGTGCAGAATTGTAGTGGCAAACTCATTAGTCCAATAATCCCTTGGTTAAAGGGACATGAAACCCAACATTTTTCTTTCATGATTTAGGTAGAACATAAAATTTTAAACAACTTTCCAATTTACCGCTTTTATCAAATTTGCTTCATTCTCTTGGAATCATTTGTTAAAGGAGCAGCAATGCACTACTGGTTTCTAACTGAAACACATGGGTGAGCCAATAACAATCGGTATATATATATGCAGCCACCAATCAACAGTTAGAACCTAGGTTCTTTGCTGCTCCTGAGCTTACCTAGATAAACCTTTCAACAAAGGATAACACGAGAAGGAAGCAAATTAAATAATAGACGTAAATTGGAAAGTTGTTTAAAATTGCATGAATCATGAAAGAAAAATTTAGGGTTTCATGTCCCTTTAAGTGTTGTGTGTATGTGTATAGATGTATGAGTAAAGTCTATTATGGTGTATTTTCACTATCAAGCAGATGTTTAGTAAGACCATCAGCTTAGCGTTTAAGTGTTATGCTACATGAATTTTAGTGAGCGTTCTAGAGAAGTTTGTTATGTGAAGTATATAACGCACTTGTGCTATCCGACATGCAGATGTCAGTGCGCACTAGATTATCACTGGCGCGATAAAAAAATAGCTTTAAACTTGTAACGAGAGCTCAAAAATGCAATCTATACTTTTAAGAAACTTGCAGTCCATAAATTGCTAAATGTGAAAAACCTTACATGCAAACAGCCAAGGTAAGTAGGTTATTGACATTTTCTAATTGGTTAAAGGAACAGTCTAGTCAAAATTCAACTTTCATGATTCAGATAGAGAGTGCAATTTTAAGCAACTTTCTAATTTACTTCTATTATCAATTTTTCTTCATTCTCTTGGTATCGTTATTTGAATGTGAGCTTAGGAGCCAGTCTATTTTTGGTTCACCACCTGTGTAGCACTCGCTGATTGGTGGCTACATTTAGACACCAATCAGAAAGTGCTACCCAGGTGCTGAACCAAAAACGGCTCCTATGCTTATAGTCTTGCTTTTTCAAATAAATATACAAAGAGAACGAAGAAAAATGAATAGGAGTAAATTAGAAAGTTGTATGCTCTATCTGAATCATGGAAGTTTAATATTGACTAGACTATTCCTTTAAAAACTGAAATCTGAAAAACCAGTGAAAAGTCACGTGAAGCACTTCCCACGGGAATTCTGAAGGATTAGAAAAGACTCCTATGTTACAGGCATGTTTAGACTTGACCTCTGACCTTGAGACACATATTGTCCGACAGGTACGGGAAAAGGTGATGTTCAAGATGGCAGCTGACAATTGAGTGTCCAAATGTCCAGTCCAGGAGGAGATTCCGAGGCAAGTTCAGGACGGAATGCGTCATAAGCTGCAGGCGAGGTGGGCGGTTTGAAGGCGAGAACATTGCAAGTCCAATGTGCTGGGGAAAGAATACAGAAAGTTACATTCGATAACGAAATTAAGTATTTTATATATATATATATATATATATATATATATATATGATATCTCGCACATCAAATGAGAACCACTAGTGACACAGAAAAGCAATCATTACAACCCGCAAAAAAACACACAATGCTCATAAATGTAAAATATTTGCATGCCTTTTTTATTATAGCCTTGTTTGCACAGTCTTTTAATTGCTTGTTTTATATCTGTCCCTACCTGTCATCAGCAGGGGAGAGATAAAAGGCAAACGTAAACGAACAGACAATGTAATGTTATTTTTTCTCCTTTAATTGAAATAAATTTTATTCGTTTTCCATTGGACATAGTACAGAACAAATCATGTGATTAAAGATGGACAGGGTCATACAAACATTTCCCGGGTACATGTCATAAGAGTCTCTTTTAATATTTCCCATAGTCCATAATATAAAGACTCTGCCCCATCTCATCCATGCAAGTCCAATAACATAGATTCAAACATTGTATTCAAAACATTTATAACTCCCACAAAATCTCCCCCCCCTCCCCCTCCCCCCCAGGTGTTTCCAAGAACCATAGCTAAATCCTGGCAAAATCAATAGTCTTGTATCAACAGCTAGCTAAATACATTGTCTTTGCATAGATATTTAGGTGTCAGGTGTCTGGGGTTCTCTACCATTCCCCTCTCACGCCCTCCTCAGTTTCATCCCTTTCACATCTGTTCCTGCAAGCAAATCTATAGGAAACTATCCTTTCTCAAAATCCAGTAAAACCATATTTTTTTAAACTGCTCATTAGATCCCTGAGACCATGCTGCTAATTCTGACATTGTGTAGGCGTCTTTAATTTTCTCTACTACCTCCCCCCAACTAGGCGCTCCCACCTTCCAATGCCTGGCTATACATATCCGTAAGCATGTACAGAGAGTCTTAATGAAAGTATTTATCGCTGAGTTAAATGCTCTATTCCTTTCGTTTAGTAGTGCCTGGGTTATCGTCAGTGTAATATTTTCGTCTAGAGTGTTGCTGAGTAACTCCGAGAGCCTCACCCACAGTGGCTGCACTTTCGGACAGTCCCACCACATATGCTTATATGTCCCTCTCTCCTTACAACCTCTGTAACAGGTCCCTGTCCTATCTTGAGTCATGTGTGCTGTCCGCTCAGGAGTAAGATACCATCTGAAAGCTACTTTCAAACAGTGTTCTCTCATATCTGCACTCAGCAGACCCCTACCTACCCCCGACAGTATGTCATCCCATTCTCCCTTCTCCCTAGTCTCACCAATATCTTTCTCCCATCTTTCCATCAGGGAAGACTTAGAGACAGTTCTTATCTCCTGCAGCAATATATATAATTGTGATATCATATGCTTTCCTCTAGAGGGGTTTTTGCAAATTTTTTCTAACAGGGTCGGGGACTGGCCAGTGCTATTAGACATATATTTAGTAATAACCGACGAGATCTGTATTTTTTCTCCTTTAAAGGGACATGAAACCCAAATTTTTTCTTTCATGATTTAGAAAGAGCATGCAATTTTAAACAACTTTCTAATTTATTTCTATTATCTCATTTGTTTCATTCTCTTGATATCATTTGCTGAAAAGCATATCTAGATAGCATCAGAAGCTGCTGATTGGTGGCTGCACATAGATGGCTCATGTGATTGGCTCACCCATGTGCATAGCTATTTCTTCAAAATAGGATATCTAATGAATGAAGCAACATAGATAATAGAAGTAAATTTGAATATTGTTTAAAATTGTATTCTCTATCTGAATAATGAAAGAAAAAATGTGGGTTTAATGTCCCTTTAATGTGTTCCCAATTATCAATTTTACTTGCTAGAGCATATTAAATGTTTACAAATAGCCCCTTTACCTTTATTTTGTCATTTGTAATAGCTTTTTGTATATTGTAGCCCCACCTATACTGAAAATGTCAATACTTAAGTAATGGTTATAGAAATAAACAAGAAGGTTTAGAAGAAATCATGCTCATAGTGGGACACAAACATGATCATTTTCCTTTGTTCTCTTTAAAGGGACAGTCTACACCAGAATATTTATTGTTTTAAAAGATAGATAATCCCTTTATTACCCATTCCCTAGTTTTGCATAACCAAAACAGTTATATTAATATACTTTTTACCTTATCTTGTATCTAAGCTTCTGCAAACTGCACCCTTATTTCAGTGCTTTTGACAGACTTGCATTTTAGCCAATCAGTGCTAGCTCCTAGGAACTCCACGTGTGTGAGCAGTGTTATCTATATGAAACACATGAACTAACACCCTCTAGTGGTGAAAAACTATCAAAATGCCCTGAGATGAGAGGCAGCCTTCAAGGGCTTAGAAATTAGCATATGAACCTCCTAGGTTTTGCTTTCAACTAAGGATACCAAGAGAACAAAGCAAAATTGGTGATTGTAAAGCAAAATTGTTTAAAATTACATGCCCTATCTGAATAATGAAAGTTTGTTTTGGACTAGACTGTCCCTTTAAGTATTGGTCTCACTGTGTATAAAGAGATAAAATAATGTAGATTTTGTGTAAATATAGAGAGATAAACTGCAAGCTTATACCATTTTATTGGATTGTAGTTTAACATAACAGAGACAGCTATTTCATATACAAAACTATATCTAAATGAGTAATTTTCTATGCATTTTTAACTCTGCAGCTGGTATAACAGGCCATTGTAAACACATTAAGAGGAAACCAAATTTATAGAAATTTAGAAAAAATATTTTTAGAGTTAAATTACAGGAAAAGAGGACAAAATAAATAATGAAATTACAGTGCAAGATTTTTTTTAATGTTTTAACTACACATATTTAAAGGTATGAAATAATAAAGATATGAAACCCAATTTCTTTCTTTCATGATTCCGATAGAGCAGGCAATTTTAAGCAACTTTCTAACTTACTCCTATTATCATTTTTTCTTTGTTCTCTTGGTATCTTTATTTAAAAAAAATAAGCTTAGGAGCCAGCCAATATTTGGCTCAGAACCTGGGTAGCGCTTGCTGATTGGTGGCTAAATGTAGCCACCAATCAACAAGCGATACCCAGGTGCTGAACCCAAGTATGGGCCAGTCAGAGCATAGAGCTGTGTCTAAGTTTCTCACAGCCCTTGCCAAGTGCTGGCCCTGAGGAAATATTAGTTGAGTGCTTGGCCAGGCAGTAACGCTATGAATTGCTTGCCAAGTGCTGCACCTTATTTATCTGTATCTGTGCCGGACCTGAATTTATTTGGTAAAGTGACCCGGGGGAAAATTCCAATCTGCCCCCCTGGCTCAGTTTACTCTGCCAATTAGCAACATTGTGCTCTAATATGCAAATGCTTGTCTATAGCATTATGTACAGTATATGGATGTTTCGTCAAACTCATTTTGACAGATTAGATTACCACACCCCTTTCCCTGCCCACTCTCCTCCCATAATCTTGTCCCTTTCCACTCCCACGCCCCTTTTGAATGATCAATTTGACACAGAAGTGGATTCAAATGATGTAAAAGTGTTTTGATTAAAAGGGTTATAAAAGAGTATAAAGCTTAATTATTTTGATACTGTCTTTGATTAAAAGGATTATAAAAGGGTATAAAGCTTAATTTTGATATTTTATTTAATTAAAAGCGATATAAAATTGTACAAAGTGTAATTTTGATATTGTCTTTTTGATCATTTTTTTGATAATTTTATATTGATATTTTAAAGAATGGGCTGGAGTCTTTGCAGTATTGAAATGTTCCCATCCACTAAATTGTTTTTTTACAAGGAAATAAAGAATCTTTCAACAGGTTATAGCATCTCCCATGCACCCATTACCTGGAAAATGTTGACGTGTATGAATGGGATGGTAAGAAGGGCCCGTGATAGGAACATGCAGCCAAGGGCAGAGCACAAACTCAGGCCAGACACATACACCAGCACCTGGAAGTGACACCACAAACCAAGGCTGATACAGCACAGGCTGCGCAATCCTTGCAAGAGGGGCATCTGCATCATGAACTCTATGTCAAAAGAGAGAACGACAACGCATTTTACACAAACTGGAGTATTGAATGCAGAGACACAAAATATACAGACAAGCACTGGGTATATAGACGGGTACTGAGTGTTCAGGCATATGCCATGTGTATAGAGACTGGCACTGAGTATACAGAAGGGTACTGAGTGTTCAGGCATATGCCATGTGTATAGAGACTGGCACTGAGTGTTCATTTATATGCCATGTATAGAGACTGGCACTGAGTATACAGACGGGTACTGAGTGTTCAGGCATATGCCCTGTATACAGACTGGCACTGGGTATACAAACTGATACTGAGTGTTCTGGCATATGCCCTGTATACAGACTGGCACTGGGTATACAAACTGATACTGAGTGTTCTGGCATATGCCCTGTATACAGACTGGCACTGGGTATACAGAAGGGTACTGAGTGTTCAGGCATATGCCATGTGTATAGAGACTGGCACTGAGTGTTCATTTATATGCCATGTATAGAGACTGGCACTGAGTATACAGACGGGTACTGAGTGTTCAGGCATATGCCCTGTATACAGACTGGCACTGGGTATACAAACTGATACTGAGTGTTCTGGCATATGCCCTGTATACAGACTGGCACTGGGTATACAAACTGATACTGAGTGTTCTGGCATATGCCCTGTATACAGACTGGCACTGGGTATACAACCTGGTACTGAGTGTTTAGGCATATGCCCTGTATACAGACTGGCACTGGGTATACAAACTGATACTGAGTGTTCTGGCATATGCCCTGTATACAGACTGGCACTGGGTATACAGACTGGTACTGAGTGTTTAGGCATATGCCCTGTATACAGACTGCCACTGGGTATACAACCTGATACTGAGTGTATACAGACTAGTACTGACTATACAGACTGGTACTGAGTGTTCAGGCATATGCCCTGTATACAGACGGGCACTGGGTATACAGACTGATACTTGGTGTTCAGGCATATGCCCTGTATACAGACTGGTACTGTGTTCAGGCATATTCCCTGTATACAGACTGGCACTGGGTATACAGACTGGTACGGAATATTCTGGCATATGCCCTGTATACAGACTGGCACTGGGTTTACAAACTGATACTTAGTGTCCAGGCATATGCCCTGTATACAGACTGGCACTGACTATACAGACTGATACTGAATGTTCAGGCATATGCCCTGTATACAGACTAGCACTGACTATGCAGACTGATACTGAATGTTCAGGCATATGCCCTGTATACAGACTGGCACTGGGTATACAGACTTGTACTGAGTGTTCTGGCATATGCCCTGTATACAGACTAGCACTGGGTATACAGACTGGTACTGAGTGTTCAGGCATATGCCCTGTAAACAGACTGGCACTGGCTATAAAGACTGGTACTGAGTATACAGGCACATTACCTGTATACAGACTGGCACTGGGTATACAGACTGGTACTGAGTGTTCAGGCATATGCCCTGTATACAGACTGGCACTGGCTATACAGACTGATACTGAGTGTTTTGGCATATGCCCTGTATACAGACTGGCACTGGCTATACAGACTGGTACTGTGTTCAGGCATATTCCCTGTATACAGACTGGCACTGGGTATACAGACTGGTACTGAATGTTCTGGCATATGCCCTGTATACAGACTGGCACTGGGTTTACAGACTGATACTTAGTGTTCAGGCATATTCCCTGTATACAGACTGGCACTGACTATACAGACTGGCACTGAGTGTTCAGGCATATGCCCTGTATACAGACTGGCACTGACTATACAGACTGGCACTGAGTGTTCAGGCATATGCCCTGTATACAGACTGGCACTAACTATACAGACTGGTACTGAGTGTTTAGGCATATGCCCTGTATACAGACCGGCAATGGCTATACAGACTGGTACTGAGTGTTCAGGCATATGCCTTGTATACAGACTGGCACTGGCTATACAGACTGGCACTAACTATACAGACTGGTACTGAGTGTTCAGGCATATGCCCTGTATACAGACCGGCAATGGCTATACAGACTGGTACTGAGTGTTCAGGCATATGCCCTGTATACAGACTGGCACTGGCTATACAGACTGGTACTGAGTGTTTTGGCATATGCCCTGTACACCGACTGGCACTGGCTATACAGACTGGTACTTAGTGTTAAGGCATATGCCCTGTATACAGACTAGCACTGGGTTTACAGACTGGTACTGAGTGTTCAGGCATATGCCCTGTATACAGACTGGCACTGACTATACAGACTGGTACTGAGTGTTCTGGCATATGCCCTGTATACAGACTAGCACTGGGTTTACAGACTGGTACTGAGTGTTCAGGCATATGCCCTGTATACAGACTGGCACTGACTATACAGACTGGTACTGAGTGTTCTGGCATATGCCCTGTATACAGACTGGCATATATTATACAGACACAAAATATATTATGACAAAGAAACATCAGAGAGGAAAGGTGACATTCTGTGTCTATTCATAGATAAATGTTGTGATGATCGCCTGTTAAATAAACTGCTGTTATCATGGAGTATATAGGCAGATAAGGGTATACAGATAGATATGGAGCTTTCAGACTGTTGGGTATACAGACAGAAACTGGACATAAAGATATAGGGTATACACAGAAAAAGGTATACAGGCATATCATGTATATACCAACACAGTACAATCAGATAGAAGACATACAGACAGAATACAAACTATATAGTAATACAGGGTATATAGAGAAATACAAACCATATAGATATACAGGACGTACAAATACAGTAGATATATAGATAGATATATATATATAGATAGATAGATAGGAGTAGACATAGTAATTATATAAACATTTTACAGACTCACACAGAGTTTATAGACTGACAGAGCTTTTATAGAGTGAACCAGTATGCAGACAGACAATCATTACATGTTAACTAAAGGATGACACACTATAATGTCAGACACATAAAGACGGACACAGTATCCAGACATGGGATATACAGTCAGGCACAGGGAATACGGGCTGGCATAGACAGTATGGGCTGGCACAGGAAATACAGTCAGCCACAGGGAATATAGACTGGCACAGGGAATATAGTCAGGCACAGGGAATACAGACTGGCACAGGGAATACAGACTGGCACAGGGAATACAGACTGGCACAGGGAATACAGTCAGGCACAGGAAATATAGACTGGCACAGGAAATATAGACTGGCACTGGGTATATAGACTGGCACAGGGAATATAGACTGGCACAGGGAATACAGTCAGGCACTGGGTATACAGTCAGGCACAGGGAATATAGTCAGGCACAGGGTAAATAGCCTATCACAGGGGATATAGTCAGGCACATGCTATATACACAGGCACAGGGTATACAGTCAAGCGCAGGGAATATTGTCAGGCACAGGGAATATAGTCAGGCACAGGGAATATAGTCAGGCACAGGGAATATAGTCAGGCACAGGGAATATAGTCAGGCACAGGGAATATAGTCAGGCACAGGGAATATAGTCAGACACAGGGAATACAGTCAGGCACAGGGAATATAGTCAGGCACAGGGAATATAGTCAGGCACAGGGAATACAGTCAGGCACAGGGAATACAGTCAGGCACAGGGAATACAGTCAGGCACAGGGAATACAGTCAGGCACAGGGAATACAGTCAGGCACAGGGAATACAGTCAGGCACAGGGAATATAGTCAGGCACAGGGAATATAGTCAGGCACAGGGAATACAGTCAGGCACAGGGAATACAGTCAGGCACAGGGAATATAGTCAGGCACAGGGAATACAGTCAGGCACAGGGAATACAGTCAGGCACAGGGAATACAGTCAGGCACAGGGAATACAGTCAGGCACAGGGAATACAGTCAGGCACAGGGTATATAGGCAGGCTCAGGCACAGGGAATATAGTCAGGCACAGGGTAAATAGCCTATCACAGGGGATATAGTCAGGCACATGCTATATACACAGGCTCAGGCACAGGGTATACAGTCAAGCACAGGGAATATAGTCAGGCACAGGGTATATAGACAGGCTCAGGCACAGGGAATATAGTCAGGCACAGGGTATATAGACTGGCACAGGGAATATATACTGGCACAGGGAACACAGTCAGGCTCAGGCACAGGGTATATAGACAGGCTCAGGCACAGGGAATATAGATTGGCACAGGGTAAATAGCCTGACACAGGGAATACAGTCAGGCACAGGCTATATAGACAGGCACATGGAATATAGTCAGGCACAGGGAATACAGTCAGGAACAGGCTATATAGACAGGCTCAGGCACAGGGTATACAGTCAGGTACAGGCTATATAGACAGGCTCAGGCACAGGGAATACAGTCAGGAACAGGCTATATAGACAGGCTCAGGCACAGGGAATATAGTCAGGCACAGGGAATACAGTCAGGAACAGGCTATATAGACAGGCTCAGGCACAGGGTATACAGTCAGGCACAGGCTATATAGACAGGCTCAGGCACAGGGAATATAGTCAGGCACAGGGAATACAGTCAGGAACAGGCTATATAGACAGGCTCAGGCACAGGGTATACAGTCCGGCACAGGGAATATAGTCAGGCACAGGGAATACAGTCAGACACAGGCTATATAGACAGGCTCAGGCAGAGGGAATATAGTGAGGCACAGGGAATACAGTCAGGCAAATGGTATATAGAATGGCACAGGGTATATTCAGACAAAAGCTAAATATTCAGAGAAAGGATGTACAGATACGGGAAGGGTATAAAGTCAGCCACGTGCTATACAGACTGACACTGTGTATGCAGACAAACAGCCCCAAAGTAACACATACTTAGTCCAACAAGCACAGTGAGGATGGGCAGTGCCAAGGGAGCCACAAACATGTAAACTCCACAGCGCAGTGCTGGTGCCTTCCAGATGCTTGAGTCTCCCAGTCCAATGACATTTGTGTGACCATGATGGAGCTTTACATGTCCTTCTTCACCACACGCTTGTGGCAGCCCGCTACACACCTGTCAGGAAGATGCACACTTGTAAAGGACATAAATTACGTATGCGTGTACACTCTTGCTACTTTATATACACCATGTATGATTCCATGCCCCTGCACCCCTATATAGGCTTGATGTGTGTACATAATGTAGGCATACACACCCCTGCTCCTGTATATACACTTAATGTGTGTACATCATGTAGGCATACACACCCCTGCTCTTGTATATACACTAAATGTGTGCATATCATGTAGGTATACATACCCCTGCTCCTGTATATACACTTAATGTGCGTACATCATGTAGGCATACACACCCCTGCTCCTGTACAAACACATAATGTGAGTACATCATGTAGGCATACACACCCCTGCTCCTGTACAAAAACATAATGTGCGTATATTATGTAGGCATACACACACTGCTCCTATATATATACTTAATGTGCGTACATCATGTAGGCATACACACCCCTGCTCCTATATATACACTTAATGTGCGTACATCATGAAGGAATACACACCCTGCTCCTGTATATACACTTAATGTGCGTACATCATGTAGGCATACACACCCCTGCTCCTGTACAAACACATAATGTGAGTACATCATGTAGGCATACACACCCCTGCTCCTGTACAAAAACATAATGTGCGTATATTATGTAGGCATACACACACTGCTCCTATATATATACTTAATGTGCGTACATCATGTAGGCATACACACCCCTGCTCCTATATATACACTTAATGTGCGTACATCATGAAGGAATACACACCCTGCTCCTGTATATACACTTAATGTGCGTACATCATGTAGGCATACACACCCTCGCTCCCGTTTATACACTTAATGTGCGTACATCATGTAGACATACACACCCCTGCTCCCGTATACACACTTAATGTGTGTACATCATTTAGGCATACACACCCCTGCTCCTATATATATATACTTAATGTGCGTACACCATGTAGGCATACACACCCCTGCTCCTGTACATACCATAATGTGCATATATCATGTAGGCACACACACCCCTGCTCCTGTATATACACTTAATGTGTGTACATCATGTAGGCATACACACCCCTGCTCCTGTATATACACTTAATGTGTGTACATCATGTAGGCATACACACCCCTGCTCCTGTACAAACACATATTGTGCCTATATCATGTAGGCATACACACCCCTGCTCCTATATATACACTTAATGTGTGTATATCATGAAGGCATAGACACCCCTGCTCCGGTATATACATTTAATGTGTGTACATCATGTAGGCATACACACCCCTGCTCCTGTACATACCATAATGTGCATATATCATGTAGGCACACACACCCCTGCTCCTATATATACACTTAATGTGTGTACATCATGTAGGCATACACACCCCTGCTCCTGTATATACACTTAATGTGTGTACATCATGTAGGCATACACACCCCTGCTCCTGTACAAACACATATTGTGCCTATATCATGTAGGCATACACACCCCTGCTCCTATATATACACTTAATGTGTGTATATCATGTAGGCATAGACACCCCTGCTCCGGTATATACATTTAATGTGTGTACATCATGTAGGCATACACACCCCTGCTCCTGTACAAACACATATTGTGCCTATATCATGTAGGCATACACACCCCTGCTCCTATATATACACGTAATGTGTGTACATCATGTAGGCATAGACACCCCTGCTCCGGTATATACAATTAATGTACGTACATCATGTAGGCATAGACACCCCTGCTCCTATAAATACACTTAATGTGTGTACATCATGTAGGCATACACACCACTGCTCCTATAAATACACTTAATGTGTGTACATCATGTAGGCATACACACCCCTGCTCTCGTATATACACTTAATGTGTGTACATCATGCAGGCATACACACCCCTGCTCCTATATATACACTTAATGTGTGTACATCATGCAGGCATACACACCCCTGCTCCTATATATACACTTAATATGTGTACATCATGCAGGCATACACACCCCTGCTCCTATATATACACTTAATGTGTGTACATCATGTAGGCATACACACCCCTGCTACTGTATATACACTTAATGTGCGCACATCATGTAGGCATACACACCCCTGCTACTATATATACACTTAATGTGTGTACATCATGTAGGCATAGACACCCCTGCTCCGGTATATACATTTAATGTGCGTACATCATGTAGGCATACACACCCCTGCTCCTATTTACACATAATGTGTGTACATCATGTAGGCATACACACCCCTGCTCCTGTACATACATTTAATGTGCGTACATCATGTAGGCATACATACCCCTGCTCCCGTATATATACACTTAATGTGCGCACATCATGTAGGCATACACACCACTGCTCCTGTACAAACACATAAATGTGTGTACATAATGTAGGCATAGACACCCCCGCTCCGGTATATACATTTAATGTGCGTACATCATGTAGGCATACACTCCCCTGCTCCTATATACACATACTGTGTGTACATCATGTAGGCATACACACCCCTGCTCCTATTTACACATAATGTGTGTACATCATGTAGGCATACACACCCCTGCTCCTATTTACACATAATGTGTGTACATCATGTAGGCATACACACCCCTGCTCCTATTTACACATAATGTGTGTACATTATGTAGGCATACACACCCCTGCTCCTATTTACACATAATGTGTGTACATTATGTAGGCATACACACCCCTGCTCCTATATATACAATTAATGTGCGTACATCATGTATAAACACATAAATATATATGTATATATTCATATATCCAGTATTCATTGGGGATAAAGTACTCCAACTTCCACGCTGTGTGCAAAACAGCCGTTCTTCTTGCCCAGGGTGCATACGTGAAAATTATGTATAAAGTCCGTAATAATAGTAGCACTCACTGGGTCTTAAACATTTAAACTTTTATTAAGTCTCCTGTAACGTTTCAGGGCTGCCCCCGTCCTCAGACAGTATTACAAATCAAACAGTGCCTACTTACTTTTATACCCTCCACCGAAGGACTCACAGCCCGCCGTTGCCGGTGGCGTACCGGAAGTGACGTCACGTCTCAACAGCCCTATGCGTCCGGCCGGCGTGTATATATTCATATACATATATATATATATATATATATATATAAAATTGCTGCCCATCGCTGTGGGACTTAACCCCTTCACTGCGCTAGTTCCCATGCCGTGTCTGGCGGCATGAGAACAAGGCTCCCATTAGAGCTTATGAAAGTGCGCTCTTGTGAGCGTTCGCATTGCACCTAACTTGTAATGCCAGTGCACATTTGTGTGCGTTGGTATTACTGAGTTGAGTGCAAATATCACTTTTGATGGGTGTTTGGGTTTTTTCAACAATTTTTTCTCTCCATTGACTTCTATGGGGAATGCAAAAATGCAATGGCGTTTGCGCAATCTCGGGTGTTAGGTTTTTTCCCCCATTGATTCCTATGGGGTAATACATGCATGCACAAGTGAAAACTTAAGTTAGGTTTTTCGTGCGATTCTGGTTAACGCTAGGGCAAAATAAATTTCTTTGGAACTTGGAACATATCCCACTAGGGGCACTGAGAAAGGTTTCGACATTTAGTGGTCCCCATATAACAAAAGTGAGAAGTGTTCAACCAGAGAGTGAACAAAAACAAAAGAGGTTGGTCCAAGGCTAGAAACCACCCCAAGATTAGCTTCTTTTAGGCCAAATTGTGCTTTTTACAGAGAATTTTCATACAATATATCAGTCTGGTCCTACCTAAAAAGATCAGTAAAGCCACAAAATACCAAAAAAACTTTCTGAACTAGAGATATGTAATCCCCAGATGTATGTTTTTTACTTTAATGTGGGTTTCATCAGCAAGGTTCAGCTATATCCCTCTAGGCACACTGAGCAAAGCGTCCACCTCTGGTTGCTCCATCACCCTTAGAAACAACAGTTCTTGTAGGTCAAACTTAACCCTGTCAGTGCTAACGACGGCTCTGAGCTGTCGCAGAGTTTCCCACTCAGGTGCTAACGACGGCTCAGAGCCGTCGCTAGCACTCTCCCACCTTGAGGGAGATCTGGGGGCTTCCACCGGCTCCTACCCCGGCGATCGGGCCTTTATAGTGACAGGCATCGTCGGGGCTTCATGTTATGTGCGGTGACGTCACGCGCAATTTTGGATGACATCACGCGCAATGATGGATGACGTCACTGCGCAACTTTATTTAAAAATTACAATGTTAACAATAGTAAAAGGGGGCATGCTGCTACAGACCCCCAAGACCCACCGTTGGAAAGGTAACCTTTTCAACAGTGTAAGTCTTGGGGATCTGGGGAAAAAAAACTATTTTTTTTTTAAAAAACCATTTAAACAGCTTAGCACCCAGGTGGCAAAGTGCTTAGCTTTAAAAGGGTTAGAGGGCCACTTAACCCAATTTTTTTCTTTAATGATTCAGATAGAGCATGCAATTTTAAACAACTTTCTAATTTACTCCTATTATCAATTTTTCTTCGTTCTCTTGCTATCTTTATTTAAAAAGCAGGAATGTGATGCATAGGAGCCGGGCCATTTTTGGTTGAGAACCTGGGTTATGCTTGCTTATTGGTGGGTAAATGTAAGCCTCCAATAAGCAAGCGCTATCCATGGTACTGAACCTAAAATGGGCTGGCTGCTAAGATTTACATTCCTGCTTTTAAAATAAATATAGCAAGAGAACGAAGAAAGATTGATAATAGGAGTAAAATAGAAAGTTGCTTAAAATGTCATGCTCTATCTGAATCATGAAAACATTTGGGTTCAGTGACCCTTTAATATACAAAACGTCTGTTAATTTCCTGGCTGAGCACTTCTCTCTTTTATTTGTTTAATTTATACCTGGCTGGTGCACACAGATATAAATTCAGATATCCTTAGAATATGCAAACCTACATGTCTACACTCTGGGAAAAATTACAAAACACATAAAAAGTATATGTACTAATATACAGTATCTATAGCTTCATGTCTAGCATACTGTTTTTCACTGCATGCAAATGTGCATAAAATGGGTAAAACACATAGAGTGGTGTGTGGCATATGTGTGAATTGTGTGATTATGTTGACTAACATATAAAAATTCAGTATGCACAAATCAGATATTCAGATATGAATGCGGTACCTCTATAAAGAAGGTAGCCCACAGCTTCCCCAATGAGGGGGACTGGCACATGGTCCGGTGACTTGTCATATGACCTCCTTTAACTGTGATCACTGAGTGTGCTAATCCTAGAATCAGGATGCCCAACACAAAGAGAAATGGGCTTTGTGACCGAAGGCACAGGAAACCTGCAACAATGGATGAGACAGGTTATGTGATTAGTTTCAAAGAAATCTTGTTCTTATTTCCAAACTATATTTCTTTCTTTCTCATTGCTATGCCAACATTCCCTCTCATGCTCATCTACCACAAAATGTAAACATGAACCCAACCCCTTTCATTATCACCACCACAACACCTTACCCCTTTCTCATTTCTACAAAGTCTTATCTTCCTGTCATTCTCACCACAACACCATCCTAACCATCATCATAACAACATACAATCTCACCCACAACTTCTTACCTTGTCCCATCACAACCCCCACTAAATCTCAACCCCCCATTCACATCACACCTACTCACCTATTCTTGTTGTCACATCACACAGCCTGAGCCCCCTCATTCTCACCATCACACTGACTCCTCATCTTCATCATTATACTGCCTTAACACCACTCTCCTCATTCATGTACCTCTCCTCGCCATCAGTTTATTATCAGATATGTTTTTCTACGTTTCATATCCCAGAACCATTATACCCAACCTGACATGAATGATAATTCTTTGTGCTATTTGCTCTCCTACTTTCTCGTTCTGTCCTTCACTTGCTACAATTTGTTTTTTTATCCCTTTGTGATGAGGTTACCTGCAGGTAATAAACACATAGCCAGCCCGATGATGCTCCAATCAACTCCATGTCTCTCCCACCAACTGCTTCTTCTGTATTCTTGCTGCACTATTCGGGAAAGTTCCTGCATCCAACAATATCTATCAACTTCCTTTTCTTCAGCTGATGATTCCAGAATGTTTTCCTGCTCAACATTTGTATTAGGGGAGCTAACAACAACCCGGTGCCTCAGTGACATTTCTTCTGAAGGTACAGAGTCTGTTTCCCTTTTCTGGAGTTCCAGTTGATCATTGCTAGTCTCTTCTGTTACTTTGTCCCATCCTGCTTGGGGCATAAACACTTCATCTGCATCCGCTTCCATCTTTTTTGAGTTAGGGCATAGAGGACAAAGACCCAGATTGTCACAGAAAGAATAATAACTGATTACAGAGAAAAAACAACTTTTATAACGAGTTTAGAGATACAGGGATGTTATAATAATTTAACTGAGACTAAATTATAACTAAGATGTCAAAAGTGATAATTTTCAAGACTGAAGAGAGACAAGAGGTCATGCACGTGCAGAAAAATCAGATCTGTCGACAGGTTATTACTTGGTATGCCACTAAGAGGTCAAGTAATCTGCACTGTGACCAAGAATGAACATAAAAAAGGAATGAAGTAAATAAAAGTTAAATAGAAGAGCTGTGATCAGATATTGTCATCAAGAAGTAAAAAAACATAATTTATGCTTACCTGATAAATTCCTTTCTTCTGTTGTGTGATCAGTCCACGGGTCATCATTACTTCTGGGATATAACTCCTCCCCAACAGGAAATGCAAGAGGATTCACCCAGCAGAGCTGCATATAGCTCCTCCCCTCTACGTCACTCCCAGTCATTCGACCAAGAATCAACGAGAAAGGAGAAACCAAGGGTGAAGTGGTGACTGGAGTATAATTTAAAAGATATTTACCTGCCTTAAAAAAACAGGGCGGGCCGTGGACTGATCACACAACAGAAGAAAGGAATTTATCAGGTAAGCATAAATTATGTTTTCTTCTGTTATGTGTGATCAGTCCACGGGTCATCATTACTTCTGGGATACCAATACCAAAGCAAAAGTACACGGATGACGGGAGGGATAGGTAGGCTCATTATACAGAAGGAACCACTGCCTGAAGAACCTTTCTCCCAAAAATAGCCTCCGAAGAAGCAAAAGTGTCAAATTTGTAAAATTTGGAAAAAGTATGAAGCGAAGACCAAGTTGCAGCCTTGCAAATCTGTTCAACAGAGGCCTCATTCTTAAAGGCCCAAGTGGAAGCCACAGCTCTAGTAGAATGGGCTTTAATTCTTTCAGGAGGCTGCTGTCCAGCAGTCTCATAGGCTAAACGAATTATGCTACGAAGCCAGAAGGAGAGAGAGGTAGCCGAAGCCTTATGACCTCTCCTCTGACCAGAGTACACGACAAACAGGGAAGACGTTTGTCGAAAATCCTTAGTTGCCTGCAAGTAGAACTTGAGGGCACGAACTACATCCAGATTGTGTAGAAGACGTTCCTTCTTTGAAGAAGGATTTGGGCATAAAGAAGGAACAACAATCTCTTGATTGATGTTCCTGTTAGTGACTACCTTAGGTAAGAACCCAGGTTTAGTACGCAGAACTACCTTATCTGAATGAAAAATCAAATAAGGAGAATCACAATGTAAAGCTGATAACTCAGAGACTCTCCGAGCCGAAGAAATAGCCATTAAAAATAACACTTTCCAAGATAACAACTTTATATCAATGGAATGAAGGGGTTCAAACGGAACTCCTTGTAGAACTTTAAGAACAAGGTTTAAACTCCATGGCGGAGCAACAGTTTTAAACACAGGCTTGATTCTAGCTAAAGCCTGACAAAAGGCCTGGACGTCTGGATTTTCTGACAGACGCCTGTGCAACAAGATGGACAGAGCTGAGATCTGTCCCTTTAATGAACTAGCCGATAAACCCTTTTCTAAACCTTCTTGTAGAAAGGACAATATCCTAGGAATCCTAACCTTACTCCAGGAGTAACCTTTGGATTCGCACCAGTATAGGTATTTACGCCATATCTTATGGTAAATTCTTCTGGTAACAGGCTTCCTAGCCTGTATCAGGGTATCAATAACCGACTCAGAAAAACCACGTTTTGATAAAATCAAGCGTTCAATTTCCAAGCAGTCAGCTTCAGAGAAGTTAGATTTTGATGTTTGAATGGACCCTGTATCAGAAGGTCCTGTCTTAGAGGTAGAGACCAAGGCGGACAGGATGACATGTCCACTAGATCTGCATACCAAGTCCTGCGTGGCCATGCAGGCGCTATTAGAATCACTGATGCTCTCTCCTGTTTGATTTTGGCAATCAATCGAGGAAGCAGTGGGAAGGGTGGAAACACATAAGCCATCCCGAAGTTCCAAGGTGCTGTCAAAGCATCTATCAGAACCGCTCCCGGATCCCTGGATCTGGACCCGTAGCGAGGAAGTTTGGCGTTCTGGCGAGACGCCATGAGATCTATCTCTGGTTTGCCCCAACGTCGAAGTATTTGGGCAAAGACCTCCGGATGAAGTTCCCACTCCCCCGGATGAAAAGTCTGGCGACTCAAGAAATCCGCCTCCCAGTTCTCCACTCCCGGGATGTGGATTGCTGACAGGTGGCAAGAGTGAGACTCTGCCCAGCGAATTATCTTTGATACTTCCATCATTGCTAGGGAGCTTCTTGTCCCTCCTTGATGGTTGATGTAAGCTACAGTCGTGATGTTGTCCGACTGAAACCTGATGAACCCCCGAGTTTTTAACTGGGGCCAAGCCAGAAGGGCATTGAGAACTGCTCTCAATTCCAGAATGTTTATTGGCAGGAGACTTTCCTCCTGATTCCATTGTCCCTGAGCCTTCAGAGAATTCCAGACAGCGCCCCAGCCTAGTAGGCTGGCGTCTGTTGTTACAATTGTCCAGTCCGGCCTGCTGAATGGCATCCCCCTGGACAGATGTGGCCGAGAAAGCCACCATAGAAGAGAGTTTCTGGTCTCTTGATCCAGATTCAGAGTAGGGGACAAGTCTGAGTAATCCCCATTCCACTGACTCAGCATGCACAATTGCAGCGGTCTGAGATGTAGACGTGCAAAGGGCACTATGTCCATTGCTGCTACCATTAAGCCGATCACCTCCATGCATTGAGCTACTGACGGGAGTTGAATGGAATGAAGGACACGGCATGCATTTAGAAGCTTTGTTAATCTGTCTTCTGTCAGATAAATTTTCATTTCTACAGAATCTATAAGAGTCCCCAAGAATGGAACTCTTGTGAGAGGAAAGAGAGAACTCTTCTTTTCGTTCACTTTCCATCCATGCGACCTTAGAAATGCCAGAACTAACTCTGTATGAGACTTGGCAGTTTGAAAGCTTGAAGCTTGTATCAGAATGTCGTCTAGGTACGGAGCTACCGAAATTCCTCGCGGTCTTAGTACCGCCAGAAGGGCACCCAGAACCTTTGTGAAGATTCTTGGAGCCGTAGCCAATCCGAATGGAAGAGCTACAAACTGGTAATGCCTGTCTAAGAAGGCAAACCTTAGATACCGGTAATGATCCTTGTGAATCGGTATGTGAAGGTAAGCATCCTTTAAATCCACTGTGGTCATGTACTGACCCTTTTGGATCATGGGTAAGATTGTCCGAATAGTTTCCATTTTGAACGATGGAACTCTTAGGAATTTGTTTAGGATCTTTAAATCCAAGATTGGCCTGAAAGTTCCCTCTTTTTTGGGAACCACAAACAGGTTTGAGTAAAACCCTTGTCCTTGTTCCGACCGCGGAACCGGATGGATCACTCCCATTAATAACAGATCTTGTACACAGCGTAGAAACGCTTCTTTCTTTATTTGGTTTGTTGACAACCTTGACAGATGAAATCTCCCTCTTGGGGGAGAGAATTTGAAGTCTAAAAGGTATCCCTGAGATATGATCTCTAGCGCCCAGGGATCCTGAACATCTCTTGCCCAAGCCTGGGCGAAGAGAGAGAGTCTGCCCCCCACTAGATCCGGTCCTGGATCGGGGGCCCTCGATTCATGCTGTCTTAGGGGCAGCAGCAGGTTTCCTGGCCTGCTTGCCCTTGTTCCAGGACTGGTTAGGTTTCCAGCCTTGTCTGTAACGAGCAACAGCTCCTTCCTGTTTTGGTGCAGTGGAAGTTGGTGCTGCTCCTGCTTTGAAATTCCGAAAGGGACGAAAATTAGACTGTCTAGCCTTAGCTTTGGCTTTGTCTTGAGGCAGGGCGTGGCCCTTACCTCCTGTAATGTCAGCGATAATTTCTTTCAAACCGGGCCCAAATAAAGTTTGCCCCTTGAAAGGTATATTAAGTAATTTGGACTTAGAAGTTACATCAGCTGACCAGGATTTTAGCCACAGCGCCCTACGTGCCTGAATGGCGAATCCTGAGTTCTTAGCCGTAAGTTTGGTTAAATGTACTACGGCCTCCGAAATGAATGAATTAGCTAGTTTAAGGACTCTAAGCCTGTCCGTAATGTCGTCCAGCGTAGCTGAACTAAGGTTCTCTTCCAGAGACTCAATCCAAAATGCTGCCGCAGCCGTAATCGGCGCGATGCATGCAAGGGGTTGCAATATAAAACCTTGTTGAACAAACATTTTCTTAAGGTAACCCTCTAATTTTTTATCCATCGGATCTGAAAAAGCACAGCTATCCTCCACCGGGATAGTGGTACGCTTAGCTAAAGTAGAAACTGCTCCCTCCACCTTAGGGACCGTTTGCCATAAGTCCCGTGTGGTGGCGTCTATTGGAAACATCTTTCTAAATATTGGAGGGGGTGAGAACGGCACACCGGGTCTATCCCACTCCTTAGTAACAATTTCAGTTAGTCTCTTAGGTATAGGAAAAACGTCAGTACTCGCCGGTACCGCAAAGTATTTATCCAACCTACACAATTTCTCTGGTATTGCAACAGTGTTACAATCATTAAGAGCCGCTAAAACCTCCCCTAGTAATACACGGAGGTTCTCCAATTTAAATTTAAAAATATCTGAATCCAATCTGTTTGGATCAGAACCGTCACCCACAGAATGAAGCTCTCCGTCCTCATGCTCTGCAAGCTGTGACGCAGTATCAGACATGGCTCTAGTATTATCAGCGCACTCTGTTCTCACCCCAGAGTGATCACGCTTGCCTCTTAGTTCTGGTAATTTAGCCAAAACTTCAGTCATAACAGTAGCCATATCTTGTAATGTTATCTGTAATGGCCGCCCAGATGTACTAGGCGCCACAATATCACGCACCTCCCGGGCGGGAGATGCAGGTACTGACACGTGAGGCGAGTTAGTCGGCATAACTCTCCCCTCGCTGTTTGGTGAAATTTGTTCAATTTGTACAGATTGGCTTTTATTTAAAGTAGCATCAATACAGTTAGTACATAAATTTCTATTGGGCTCCACCTTGGCATTGGAACAAATGACACAGGTATATTCCTCTGAATCAGACATGTTTAACACACTAGCAAATAAACTTGCAACTTGGTTACAATCTTATTTAACAAAAACGTACTGTGCCTCAAAGAAGCACTAAACGATTAAATGACAGTTGAAATAATGAACTGAAAAAAAGTTATAGCATCAATCCTTGAAAACAACACAACTTTTAGCAAAGGTTTGTTCCCATTAGTAAAGTAACAATAATTAAATTTGAAACGTAAAAATTACAGAGCAACGTTTTTAATCACAGTCAATATATAAGTCTCACAGCTCTGCTGAGAGAATCTACCTCCCTCCAAAGAAGTTTGAAGACCCCTGAGTTCTGTTAGAGATGAACCGGATCATGCAGGAAATACAAGAGTAACTGACTGGAAATTTTTGATGCGTAGCAAAGAGCGCCAAAAACGGCCCCTCCCCCTCACACACAGCAGTGAGAGAGAAACGAAACTGTCACAATTAAAACAAACAACTGCCAAGTGGAAAAATAATGCCCAAACATTTATTCACTCAGTACCTCAGAAAATGCAAACGATTCTAAATTCCAGCAAAAACGTTTAACATAATAAATACCTATTAAAAGGTTAATGTACTTTTTACAGAGTAATTCCAGTGAAGTACCATCCCCAGAATACTGAAGTGTAGAGTATACATACATGTCATTATAACGGTATGGCAGGATTTTCTCATCAATTCCATTCAGAAAATAAAAACTGCTACATACCTCAATGCAGATTCATCTGCCCGCTGTCCCCTGATCTGAAGCTTTTACCTCCCTCAGATGGCCGAGAAACAGCAATATGATCTTAACTACTCCGGTTAAAATCATAGTAAAAACTCTGGTAGATTCTTCTTCAAACTCTGCCAGAGAGGCAATAACACGCTCCGGTGCTATTGTAAAATAACAAACTTTTGATTGAAGTTATAAAAACTAAGTATAATCACCATAGTCCTCTCACACATCCTATCTAGTCGTTGGGTGCAAGAGAATGACTGGGAGTGACGTAGAGGGGAGGAGCTATATGCAGCTCTGCTGGGTGAATCCTCTTGCATTTCCTGTTGGGGAGGAGTTATATCCCAGAAGTAATGATGACCCGTGGACTGATCACACATAACAGAAGAAAAGAGAACATCGTTACAATCAACCGAGAGCACTAGATTATGGAGTAAAAACTGTCAATAGTCCCAGCAATTTGAGCCACAGACATAGAAATAAAATCACAGAGGCAGGTAGAATTGTCACTTGTTATAAAGACATTAGAGTCACAAATAATGCTCCCATTAAAGAGTCAGGCATGACTGTCACTAACAAGCACTAAAGTGTCACAAAGAGAGAGCAAGTTCTATAAGATCACAGCTACGGCTGTCACCAAGACTATGTGTCACAGTCCTAAAGATAATGCAGACAACAAGTCCCCCTAGAATAAGCTCACCTGCAGAGATGCACAATCTCTCACTGCTCCTCAAGTCTGAATTCTAACAGGCATCCTTGAATACCAGTCGCTCCCTAACTTTCTGCCAACCTCTCACCAGACAAGTAAAGTGAGAGAGCAGGGAGGGACCGTTTAATAAGGGAATCAGTCAAGTGGCATGCAGAGACAGGGAGGGATGCATACACTGAGTGTCTTTGTAATTATTAATCAGTATGTCCTAGAATTACCTTTACAGAAATCACAGATAAAGATGATTTATAGAATAGGCACCCATTTTTTTTTTCTTTATAAAGAGGAACAGTCACTAATGGTGGGAGCCTTTACTGGCTGTATAAACCTGTCCCAGTTAATGGCAGTCTGCTGTTAAGCAACTTAATACTGATGTAACGCATTTCACACACCTCACTCAACCCCCTCCCCCCAAAAAAATATATAAATATTGATTCAAATTAATTGGCAAAGTGAATACTTAAGGGGACACTGTACAATATATTTTTCTTTGCATAAATGTTTTGTAGATGATCCATTTATATAGTCCATCTGGGAGAATAGAATTATCAAAGGATTCCCATAGTTATTGAGAATGAAAACACAATCCTGTCTAAGGACTGGAGACATTCTCATTAACAAATAAGAACATGGCCGGTAATTGTATATGCTGCTTGATATATACCTGTGAGTTCAGATCTAACTCAAGTATGCAATAGGAACTGCTAATTATCAATTGCTTGATTGAATACTATAAATTGTATTGATTCTGTGTTTTACATTACTGATTTTATTAAATTGCTCATGTTTTATTATATTTAATTACTGTGTCTGTGGTAACTGCATACTGTATGTGCTCATGACAATTTCTAATATAAAAGAATTTCGGAATTAGAATATTAAAACTGAATGAACAGTTACTCCTTACAATATTGATTTTACCTAGAGTCCATATTCCAGTAGTGGTATTGTTTAAAGCTAAAATTGTTTATTGTTAAATTACATATTAAGCTGGGCACTAGCCATGATATTGAACCTTAATGGTTAATTATTAACTATTGATAAAATAGACACTAGACATGTCTTGAGACTACATACCGCGGCGCAAATCCTAACCACACTGATACCACAGCATTAGCCCCTAACCTCCCAGTACCCTCATAGTACTTTAAGTCTAACATGAACCTTAAAAATTCCTCCCATTCCTAGAATCTTCTAGAATTCAGTGGTCCTAAATAACCCACCCATGAGCAATTCTCCAGCACCTAAGGGACCCGCCTCTATACAGAGAAGCCCCCCCTCAAAAATAAAAACCTAAAAGAGGTAATTGTTATTAAATCTTCATTGGCTCAAAACACGCCACCCTCATCTCTTAGAACAGGTATGGTTTGAATCCAGTCATAACCATCAAGCATATGTGCATATGCCGCTCATGCAGTAATAACTTTTACAAGAAGCATTTTTGCTAATGGAAGTATTTTGCAAAAAAACTTTTATTTAAAACTGAAAAGTAACATTTCAGTTTTGACCTTACTATCCCTTTAAGTTTCCTGTTGTTTTTTTGATTAAGAAATCACAAGAGAGGAGGTTCTAAATTCTAACACATAGCCAGACATCCTAACTCTCCCTGAAGTTCAGGGAGTCTCCCTGATTGTAATAGTGGCTCCCTGATGCCAGCAAATAGAGTGCAGTCTCCCTGAAACTCCAAGTACCCTGATCCAATGTGGTCCAAATCAGGAAAGGTGTTTCTTTAAGGAATGCCTTTAGTTGTTGGGACGTTGTAGAACCCTCAAAGCAGGCATCAGTAACCAAAAAGCCCCCACTGATTCTAATAAAATAAAACACAAATACTACCTTATTTACTGCACGTAATTAAACTTCATATTCTAAAATATTTAAAGGGACATTGAACCCAATTTTTTTCTTTCATGATTCAGATAGAGCATGCAATTTTAAGCCACTTTCTAATTTATTCCTATTATCAATTTTTCTTCGTTCTCTTGCTATCTTTATTTTAAAAAGACGACATCTAAGCTTTTTTTTTTATTCAGAACACTGGACAGCACTTTTTTATTGGTGGATGAGTTTATCTACCAATCAGCAAGAACAACCCAGGTTGATCACCAAAAATGGGCCGGCATCTAAACTTACTTTCTTGCATTTCAAATAAAGATACCAAGAGAATGAAGAAAATTTGATAACAGAAGTAAATTAGAAAGTTGCTTAAAATGTCATGCTCTATCTGAATCACAAAAGAAAAATTTTGGGTACAGTGTCCCTTTAAGCATTCAACAACAAGCGTACAATCACTGAAAAATAGGTTTGTTGTATGTAGTTGTGCAATGAAGCTACTTTTTTTTAAATGTGACTTTAGTGGGAAGCTACTTTAATGATAAGTCTGTATCTTACTTAGGGTTTCAAGGTGTCCAATATATAACTGGGAGGGGGTGGAGGCGCAGTAGCGGGAGAAGCCACCTCCCTGAAATTAGTTTTTGCAGGTTGGGATGTCTGCATAGCCCTCTTCCCTCAGTTAAGACTAGTTATTTAGTCAATCAGAATTTCTTTAAAAATTATATAGAAAGAAGGGAAACCAGGCCACATCCAAACTACAATAAGAAAGAGGAGAGTGAGAGACCCTTGTTGCTGTGACCGAAAGACACAGAAGATTTTAAGATATTACTGGAATCAGGAGTATACAGTACTTTAAAACTGTAGTTTTATTTTGTATAGGTTTATTTTTATGGGAGTCTTGTTTTCTGATGAGTCTCTTAAATGATTACTTTCTGTTATAATTTTTAAGCCAAACAACTAACATATTAAAGTTAATAAACATTAATTAAAACCTACTGACCTATATTTTCTCCAAAACGAAGTTTCATAACGTTCTAAAAGTTATATCTTTTATTCGCTGATGATGTCACGTTATCCTGCCCACTATTTTCAGCACTGTGTGTTCAAAATACTTAAACCAATAACTTTGTGTTTAAAGCGCCATTTTGAAACCTAGGTATTGTAAACGGATTGGTACAGAGCAAAGGATACCCACGGAGTGGGTTTGGAAAACAATTAAATTTGCAGACAAGATTTCTGATATACGGTAGAGATATGTTAATGAAATGCTATTGATAAAAAGCGTATTTGGGGTAGTTAGTTAGTAACAGGCATAGAAAATATTTACTTACAGTGGCCCTTTAAAGGACCAGTAAAAACTTTCAGATTATAATGTTTAATTATATGTAGTAAAACAAAACAAATTTTTTTGTTATATACTTTATTTTTTTTTGCTCCCTTTTCCTGTAATTTAATTCTAAACTTTTGGAGCATTCCAATATGAAAGTGCAGACTCCAGACTTAACACTGCTATATTCTACAAAGCCATTGGTTGCACAGTCCATTGGACCCATTTATAACTGCCCCTCATTGGCCTCAGAAGAAGAGGGAACTTAAAGGGAAATTCCAGCCAAAACTGAAATGTACTTGAATGTATTTGACTTTAAAAAAAAATTCAATAAACTTGGATTAACAAAAATATTTATTGTAAAAACTATCACAGTTTTAAGTGAGAGATTTTACTGTGCATGTACACGTGAAATATCTAAATATACTTTATACACCAAATATTTTAAACAGTGTGTCTACTGAGAGAGTTAGCTGTATCTTGTATTGGTGATGACTTAAAGGGACACTAAATCCAATTTTTTTCTTTCAAGATTCAGATGGGGCAGCAATTTTAAGCAACTTTCTAATTTACTCCTATTATCAATTTTTCTTCGTTCTCTTGTTATCTTTATTTAAAAAACAGGAATGTGAAGCGTAGGAACCGGACCATTTTTGGTTCAGAGCTTGAGTTACACTTGCTTATTGGTTGGCTGAATGTAGTCACCAATAAGCAACCGCTATCCAGGGTTCTGAACCTAAAATGGTCCGGCTGCTAAGCTTTATATTCCTGATTTTTAAATAAAGATAGCAAGAGAACAAATACGAATTGATAATAGGAGTAAATTAGAAAGTTGCTTAACCCCTTAGTGACCAGAGCACTTTTCCATTTTCTGTCCGTTTGGGACCAAGGCTATTTTTACATTTCTGCGGTGTTTGTGTTTAGCTGAAATTTTCCTCTTACTCATTTACTGTACCCACACATATTATATACCGTTTTTCTCGCCATTAAATGGACTTTCTAAAAATACCATTATTTTCATCATATCTTATCATTTACTATAAAAAAAATTATAAAATATGAGGAAAAATGGAAAAAAACACACTTTTTCTAACTTTGAACCCCAAAATCTGTTACACATCTACAACCACCAAAAAACACCCATGCTAAATTGTTTCTAAATTTTGTCCTGAGTTTAGAAATACCCAATGTTTACATCTTCTTTGCTTTTTTTGTAACTTATAGGGCCATAAATACAAGTAGCACTTTGCTATTTCCAAACCATTATTTTTCAAAATTAGCGCTAGTTACATTAGAACACTAATATCTTTCAGGAATCCCTGAATATCCATTGACATGTATATATTTTTTTTTAGAAGACATCCCAAATTATTGATCTAGGCCCATTTTGGTATATTTCATGCCACCATTTCACCGCCAAATGCGATCAAATACAAAAAATTGTTCACTTTTTCACAAATTTTTTCACAAACTTTCAGTTTCTCACTGAAATTATTTACTAACAGCTTGTGCAATTATGGCATAAATGGTTGTAAATTCTTCTCTGGGATCCCCTTTGTTCAGAAATAGCAGACATATATGGCTTTGGCATTGCTTTTTGGTAATTAGAAGGCCGCTAAATGCCACTGCGCACCACACGTGTATTATGCCCAGCAGTGAAGGGGTTAATTAGGGAGCATGTAAGGAGCTTTTTGGGGTAATTTTAGCTTTAGTGTAGTGTAGTAGACAACCCCAAGTATTGATCTAGGCCCATTTTGGTATATTTCATGCCACCATTTCACCGCCAAATGCGATCAAATTAAAAAAAACGTAAAATTTTTCACAATTTTAGGTTTCTCACTGAAATAATTTACAAACAGCTTGTGCAATTATGGCACAAATGGTTGTAAATGCTTCTCTGGGATCCCCTTTGTTCAGAAATAGCAGACATATATGACTTTGGAGTTGCTTTTTGGTAATTAGAATGCTGCTAAATGGCGCTGCGCATCACACGTGTATTATGGCTAGCAGTGAAGGGGTTAATTAGGTAGCTTGTAGGGAGCTTGCAGGGTTAATTTTAGCTTTAGTGTAAAGATCAGCCTCCCACCTGAAACATCAGACCCCCTGATCCCTCCCAAACATCTCTCTTCCCTCCCCTACCCCACAAATGTCCCCGCCATCTTAAGTACTGGCAGAAACTCTGCCAGTACTAAAATAAAAGGTATATTTGGGCTTTTTTGTGCATTTTTTGTTAGCATATTTACATATGCTTCTGTGTAGGGATCCCCCTTAGCCCCCAACCTCACTGATCCCCCACTAAACAGCTCTCTAACCCTCCCCCTCTGACTTAATGTGCGCCATCTTGGGTACTGGCAGCTGTCTGCCAGTACCCAGTTTAGTGAAAAAAAATGCTTTTTTTTTAATAAAATATGTCCCTTTTCTGTAGTGTAGCTTTCCCCCCCCCCAAGACCAACCCCCCACCCCTTCCAGATCCCTTAGATGTTTTTTAAAAAAAGTTTATTTTTTTTTTTTTTTACTTTTCCTTTTCTACTTTTCTGTAGTGTAGCGGTTCCCACCCGCTCCCGCCCCGTGCACGCGCCCGCCCGCCACCCCCCCGTGCACGCGCGCGCGCCCGTGCGCGCCCCCGACGATCACGATCCCGATCCCGCCCCCCGTGACGTCACGCGCAACACCGATGGCCGCCCACCCGCCTCCCAATTCGGCTCCCACCCACCAACGATACCGGCCATCGATGTCCGGTGCAGAGAGGGCCACAGAGTGGCTCTCTCTGCATCGGATGGCCATGTATGGTTATTGCAGGATGCCTCCATATCGAGGCATCACTGCAATAACCGGAAAGCAGCTGGAAGCGAGCAGGATCGCTTCCAGCTGCTTTCCACACCGAGGACGTGCAGGGTACGTCCTCAGGCGTTAACTGCCTTTTTTTTGAGGACGTACCCTGCACGTCCTCGGTCATTAAGGGGTTAAAAGTGCATGCTCTATCTGAATTATTAAAGACAAAATGTGAATGTAAATTTAGATGATAAAGTGCCTGTTTTTTAAAAATCCAATAATAAAAAAAAAGGGGTACTTTAATTCATCAAAATTTACATTTCACTCGTGTTGTGAAAATACCTTTTAATCTCGACAGCCGCTGCATTGCTTCCCCCGCCCGTCGCAATGCCTCTTCCCGGGTCTAAAATAAGGAATCCGGCTTCCTCCAATCACGGCGTTGAATCAGACACTGATTCCCCCGGGGGAAGCCATGATTGGAGAATGGCTGATCCGTCATTTCTGACGTATGAAGAGGCTTGCGACGACAAGGGGATTCGCTGGAGTCGCTGTCAAGATAAAAAGGTAAGTATTTTCAAAACACGAGTGAAATGTAAATTTTGATGAATTAAAGTGCTCATCTAAATTTACATTCACTTTAATATATGCTTCACATGCACGGTTAAATCTCACACTAAAAACAGAGAGAGCTTTTACTAAAAGCAGTTTTGCAAATGCAAGTATATTGCAAAAATGTTTCTATTCAAAAGTGAAATGCATTGATGTGTATTTAAATTTTAGCTTGAATGTCACTATAACTTACAACATGGCAGCACCAACTGCTTCATAGACACTGAATCTTTATTTTTTTCAATATTACATTAACAAATATAATAAAAAAAAATCTGCATATTATTCTCAGGTTAATCATTGCTTTGAATACATCATTATTTCTATATATTTAATGTCCCTTTAAGTGTGTGTGTGTGTGTGTGTGGGGGGGGGGGGGTCCTCTTGACTGGGGTTTTTTAACCAATATGAGAGGATTAAGTACATAGTGAGTTTTGCAGTTACTATTGATTCAAGAGGTATACAGCTCATAAAAATACAAAAGGCTCAAATAATTCCATTACTGTGCATAGTAAGTAACATATTTATTCACTGTACATGTCACATATACATAAAAACACAGAGCACATACAGAAAGCAGGCACATAGAATAAATACATATATGTACTGGTTGTGTACACACATCACAAATAATGTACAATACAGGCGTCACGTGCGCAGAACATAAAAAACGTCAAATGCATTTTATATAATCATCTGCTTATCTGCATACTCGGTGAGTTTTTTATTCCTTTTCTAACGTATTCCTATTGATCTGAGCAGCTGCAATTGAAAGTTAAAAAACACCTAGGTTCCTTATTCAACGGAAAGTCTGCTTAAAGCACACAGATGTCTATAAGCAAAACGCACACATATTGCAATGGGGTATTAATAGACTGTCAGTGTTACAGTAAGCATTATGGCTAATTGATGAATTGAATAAATATGGTAACTGCCTAATGTGTCTGAATGCAATAATATCAATCCATGATGCACAACATAGAACAATTGTTTATCATTAGGGGTAATTGTATAAATAACAGAATTTATGTTTACCTGATAAATTTCTTTCTCCAACGGTGTGTCCGGTCCACGGCGTCATCCTTACTTGTGGGATATTCTCTTCCCCAACAGGAAATGGCAAAGAGCCCAGCAAAGCTGGTCACATGATCCCTCCTAGGCTCCGCCTACCCCAGTCATTCGACCGACGTTAAGGAGGAATAATAGCATAGGAGAAACCATATGGTACCGTGGTGACTGTAGTTAAAGAAAATAAATTATCAGACCTGATTAAAAAACCAGGGCGGGCCGTGGACCGGACACACCGTTGGAGAAAGAAATTTATCAGGTAAACATAAATTCTGTTTTCTCCAACATAGGTGTGTCCGGTCCACGGCGTCATCCTTACTTGTGGGAACCAATACCAAAGCTTTAGGACACGGATGAAGGGAGGGAGCAAATCAGGTCACCTAAATGGAAGGCACCACGGCTTGCAAAACCTTTCTCCCAAAAATAGCCTCAGAAGAAGCAAAAGTATCAAACTTGTAAAATTTGGTAAAAGTGTGCAGTGAAGACCAAGTCGCTGCCCTACATATCTGATCAACAGAAGCCTCGTTCTTGAAGGCCCATGTGGAAGCCACAGCCCTAGTGGAATGAGCCGTGATTCTTTCGGGAGGCTGCCGTCCGGCAGTCTCGTAAGCCAATCTGATGATGCTTTTAATCCAAAAAGAGAGAGAGGTAGAAGTTGCTTTTTGACCTCTCCTTTTACCTGAATAAACAACAAACAGGGAAGATGTTTGTCTAAAATCCTTTGTAGCATCTAAATAGAATTTTAGAGCGCGAACAACATCCAAATTGTGCAACAAGCGTTCCTTCTTTGAAACTGGTTTCGGACACAGAGAAGGTACGATAATCTCCTGGTTAATGTTTTTGTTAGAAACAACTTTTGGAAGAAAACCAGGTTTAGTACGTAAAACCACCTTATCTGCATGGAACACCAGATAAGGAGGAGAACACTGCAGAGCAGATAATTCTGAAACTCTTCTAGCAGAAGAAATTGCAACTAAAAACAAAACTTTCCAAGATAATAACTTAATATCAACGGAATGTAAGGGTTCAAACGGAACCCCCTGAAGAACTGAAAGAACTAAATTGAGACTCCAAGGAGGAGTCAAAGGTTTGTAAACAGGCTTGATTCTAACCAGAGCCTGAACAAAGGCTTGAACATCTGGCACAGCTGCCAGTTTTTTGTGAAGTAACACCGACAAGGCAGAAATCTGTCCCTTCAGGGAACTTGCCGATAATCCTTTTTCCAATCCTTCTTGAAGGAAGGATAGAATCCTAGGAATCTTAACCTTGTCCCAAGGGAATCCTTTAGATTCACACCAACAGATATATTTTTTCCAAATTTTATGGTAAATCTTTCTAGTTACAGGCTTTCTGGCCTGAACAAAAGTATCGATAACAGAATCTGAGAAACCTCGCTTCGATAAAATCAAGCGTTCAATCTCCAAGCAGTCAGCTGGAGTGAAACCAGATTCGGATGTTCGAACGGACCCTGAACAAGAAGGTCTCGTCTCAAAGGTAGCTTCCAAGGTGGAGCCGATGACATATTCACCAGATCTGCATACCAAGTCCTGCGTGGCCACGCAGGAGCTATCAAGATCACCGACGCCCTCTCCTGATTGATCCTGGCTACCAGCCTGGGGATGAGAGGAAACGGCGGGAACACATAAGCTAGTTTGAAGGTCCAAGGTGCTACTAGTGCATCCACTAGAGCCGCCTTGGGATCCCTGGATCTGGACCCGTAGCAAGGAACTTTGAAGTTCTGACGAGAGGCCATCAGATCCATGTCTGGAATGCCCCAAAGTTGAGTGACTTGGGCAAAGATTTCCGGATGGAGTTCCCACTCCCCCGGATGCAATGTCTGACGACTCAGAAAATCCGCTTCCCAATTTTCCACTCCCGGGATGTGGATAGCAGACAGGTGGCAGGAGTGAGACTCCGCCCATAGAATGATCTTGGTCACTTCTTCCATCGCTAGGGAACTCCTTGTTCCCCCCTGATGGTTGATATACGCAACAGTCGTCATGTTGTCTGATTGAAACCGTATGAACTTGGTCCTCGCTAGCTGAGGCCAAGCCTTGAGAGCATTGAATATCGCTCTCAGTTCCAGAATATTTATCGGTAGAAGAGATTCTTCCCGAGACCAAAGACCCTGAGCTTTCAGGGATCCCCAGACCGCGCCCCAGCCCATCAGACTGGCGTCGGTCGTGACAATGACCCACTCTGGTCTGTGGAATGTCATCCCTCGTGACAGGTTGTCCAGGGACAGCCACCAACGGAGTGAGTCTCTGGTCCTCTGATTTACTTGTATCTTTGGAGACAAGTCTGTATAGTCCCCATTCCACTGACTGAGCATGCACAGTTGTAACGGTCTTAGATGAATGCGCGCAAAAGGAACTATGTCCATTGCCGCTACCATCAACCCGATCACTTCCATGCACTGAGCTACGGAAGGAAGAGGAACGGAATGAAGTATTCGACAAGAGTCCAGGAGCTTTGTCTTTCTGGCCTCTGTTAGAAAAATCCTCATTTCTGAGGAGTCTATAATTGTTCCCAAGAAGGGAACCCTTGTTGACGGGGATAGAGAACTCTTTTCCACGTTCACTTTCCAGCCGTGCGATCTGAGAAAGGCCAGGACGATGTCCGTGTGAGCCTTTGCTCGAGGGAGGGACGACGCTTGAATCAGAATGTCGTCCAGGTAAGGTACTACTGCAATGCCCCTTGGTCTTAGCACAGCTAGAAGGGACCCTAGTACCTTTGTGAAAATCCTTGGAGCAGTGGCTAATCCGAAAGGAAGCGCCACGAACTGGTAATGTTTGTCCAGGAATGCAAACCTTAGGAACCGATGATGTTCCTTGTGGATAGGAATATGTAGATACGCATCCTTTAAATCCACCGTGGTCATGAATTGACCTTCCTGGATGGAAGGAAGGATAGTCCGAATGGTTTCCATCTTGAAAGATGGGACCTTGAGAAATTTGTTTAAGATCTTGAGATCTAGGATTGGTCTGAATGTTCCCTCTTTTTTGGGAACTATGAACAGATTGGAGTAGAACCCCATCCCTTGTTCTCTCAATGGAACAGGATGAATCACTCCCATTTTTAACAGGTCTTCTACGCAAAGTAAGAACGCCTGTCCTTTTATGTGGTCTGAAGACAACTGAGACCTGTGGAACCTTCCCCTTGGGGGAAGTCCCTTGAATTCCAGAAGATAACCCTGGGAGACTATTTCTAGCGCCCAAGGATCCAGAACATCTCTTGCCCAAGCCTGAGCGAAGAGAGAGAGTCTGCCCCCCACCAGATCCGGTCCCGGATCGGGGGCCGATATTTCATGCTGTCTTGGTAGCAGTGGCAGGTTTCTTTGCCTGCTTTCCCTTGTTCCAGCCTTGCATTGGTCTCCAAGCTGGCTTGGCCTGAGAAGTATTACCTTCTTGCTTAGAGGACGTAGCACCTTGGGCTGGTCCGTTTTTACGAAAGGGACGAAAATTAGGTCTATTTTTTGCCTTGAAAGGCCGATCCTGAGGAAGGGCATGGCCCTTACCCCCAGTGATATCAGAGATAATCTCTTTCAAGTCAGGACCAAACAGCGTTTTCCCCTTGAAAGGAATGTTTAGTAGCTTGTTCTTGGAAGACGCATCAGCCGACCAAGATTTCAACCAAAGCGCTCTGCGCGCCACAATAGCAAACCCAGAATTCTTAGCCGCTAACTTAGCCAATTGCAAAGAGGCGTCAAGAGTGAAAGAATTAGCCAATTTGAGAGCATTGACTCTGTCCATAATCTCCTCATAAGGAGGCGAGTCACTATCGAGCACCTTAATCAGTTCATCAAACCAGAAATATGCGGCTGTAGTGACAGGGACAATGCATGAAATGGGTTGTAGAAGGTAACCCTGCTGAACAAACATCTTTTTAAGCAAACCTTCTAATTTTTTATCCATAGGATCTTTGAAAGCACAACTATCCTCTATGGGAATAGTGGTGCGTTTGTTTAAAGTAGAAACCGCTCCCTCGACCTTGGGGACTGACTGCCATAAGTCCTTTCTGGGGTCGACCATAGGAAACAATTTTTTAAATATGGGGGGAGGGACGAAAGGAATACCGGGCCTTTCCCATTCTTTATTAACAATGTCCGCCACCCGCTTGGGTATAGGAAAAGCTTCTGGGAGCCCCGGCACCTCTAGGAACTTGTCCATTTTACATAGTTTCTCTGGGATGACCAAATTTTCACAATCATCCAGAGTGGATAATACCTCCTTAAGCAAAATGCGGAGATGTTCCAATTTAAATTTAAAAGTAATCACATCAGATTCAGCCTGCTGAGAAATATTCCCTAAATCAGTAATTTCTCCCTCAGACAAAACCTCCCTGGCCCCCTCAGATTGGGTTAGGGGCCCTTCAGAGATATTAATATCAGCGTCGTCATGCTCTTCAGTAACTAAAACAGAGCATCCACGCTTACGCTGAACAGGGTTCATTTTGGCTAAAATGTTTTTGACAGAATTATCCATTACAGCCGTTAATTGTTGCATAGTAAGGAGTATTGGCGCGCTAGATGTACTAGGGGCCTCCTGAGTGGGCAAGACTCGTGTAGACGAAGGAGGGAATGATGCAGTACCATGCTTACTCCCCTCACTTGAGGAATCATCTTGGGCATCATTGTCATTATCACATAAATCACATTTATTTAAATGAATAGGAATTCTGGCTTCCCCACATTCAGAACACAGTCTATCTGGTAGTTCAGACATGTTAAACAGGCATAAACTTGATAAGAAAGTACAAAAAACGTTTTGAAATAAAACCGTTACTGTCACTTTAAATTTTAAACTGAACACACTTTATTACTGCAATTGCGAAAAAACATGAAGGAATTGTTCAAAATTCACCAAACTTTCACCACAGTGTCTTAAAGCCTTGAAAATATTGCACACCAAATTTGGAAGCTTTAACCCTTAAAATAACGGAACCGGAGCCGTTTTAAGCTTTAACCCCTTTACAGTCCCTGGTATCTGCTTTGCTGAGACCCAACCAAACCCAAGGGGAATACGATACCAAATGATGCCTTCAGAAGTCTTTTATAAGTATCAGAGCTCCTCTCACATGCGACTGCATGCCATGCCTCTCAAAAACAAGTGCGCAACACCGGCGCGAAAATGAGACTCTGCCTATGCTTTGGGAAAGCCCCTAAAGAATAAGGTGTCTAAAACAGTGCCTGCCGATATTATTATATCAAAATACCCAGAATAAATGATTCCTCAAGGCTAAATAAGTGTTAATATCAATCGATTTAGCCCAAAAAATGTCTACAGTCTAAATAAGCCCTTGTGAAGCCCTTATTTACAATCGTAATAAACATGGCTTACCGGATCCCATAGGGAAAATGACAGCTTCCAGCATTACATCGTCTTGTTAGAATGTGTCATACCTCAAGCAGCAAAGACTGCAAACTGTTCCCCCAACTGAAGTTAATGCTCTCAACAGTCCTGTGTGGAACAGCCATGGATTTTAGTTACGGTTGCTAAAATCATTTTCCTCATACAAACAGAATTCTTCATCTCTTTTCTGTTTCTGAGTAAATAGTACGTACCAGCACTATTTGAAAATAACAAACTCTTGATTGAATAATGAAAAACTACAGTTAAACACTAAAAAACTCTAAGCCATCTCCGTGGAGATGTTGCCTGTACAACGGCAAAGAGAATGACTGGGGTAGGCGGAGCCTAGGAGGGATCATGTGACCAGCTTTGCTGGGCTCTTTGCCATTTCCTGTTGGGGAAGAGAATATCCCACAAGTAAGGATGACGCCGTGGACCGGACACACCTATGTTGGAGAAAAAAACATTTTTTAAGTGTTTCAACTATTTCTTCAAAAATGTTGGTCTCTTTCAAACTGCATATATAAACCTTTTATTAAAGGTATAGGGACACTAAGGACCACCTTTGTCATTTTGTTAGCAAGACATGCATTGTTTTTGATATGTTATCACCTCTGCTGAGGCCAGTGAGGAGCAGATATATAGAAGGACTAGGCTTAAGAACTCTGTCGCGTGCACTTTCAGTTCTGTAAAATAGAAAACCCCAAATGTCAGAGTTAAAGGAACATTGAAGCGCAAACATTACATGTTCTAATAAGTTCATGTCATTTTAGCACTAGTGACTCTGCAATGTTAAGTGTTAAACCCTTTGCAAATGGGTTAAGCACATAGTTAAATTACCACATGGGAGCTGCAGAGAACTGCAGGTCCTGAGTGGTTACAGTTGCGGAGCCAATAAATGGCAGTTGCACAGCTGATATTAGTTAAATGAAAAAACAATTAAAATACTTTAGGGACACTAAAGTAAAAATTTAACTTTCATGATTCAGATAGAGCATGCAGTTTTAAGAGACTTTCCAATGTACTTCTATTATCAAATTTTGTACATTAATTTTATTTACACACTTTCTGAGGCATCTGCTTCTACTGAGCATGTGCACAAGTTCACAGGGTATACGTATACTAGTCTGCGATTGACTGATGACTGTCATATGATACAGGGGAAAAAAATATTTATTTGTCAGATAAAAAGATCTACTGCTTATTTGAAACTCAGAGTAAGGGGCCGAATGATCAAGCTCTGAATGGAGTTTTATGCCCCTGTTTCCGCGCGAGCCTTCAGGCTCGTAGGAAACAGCAGTTATGAAGCAGCGGTCTTAAGACCGCTGCTTCATAACTGGTCCGCCTACTCTGAGGCTGCAGACATCAATCTGCCCGATCCTATATGATCAGGCTGATTTACACCCCCTGCTAGTGGCCAATTTGCCGCGAATCTGCAGGGGACGGCATTGCACAAGCAGTTCACAAGAACTGCTTGTGCAATGATAAATGCAGATAGCGAATGTGCGGCAGACATGATAAGCTACATCGTATCATGTCCATCCGCACTTTAATAAATCGGCCCCTTGGTGTTATTGCATTGTCTTTTTATTATGTACTTCTTAATTATGCAATTCTAATGTATTTAGCGTTCCTTTAAGCAATCTCCATAAATATTATATTAATTAGTTGTCAGATTTTACTTTTGTCACATATTTTTTGCAGTAATGTAGATGTGTGCAAACCCCCAGAACCCTATCCGCTTGAAAAGTCAGAGAAAATAGATATTTGTTTTTACAATTTTTCATGAGTTTAAAAACCAGAGCTACCTGGGTGACTTTAACCCCAACAAAATTCTATTGTATGTGTAACACGATGTATATGTGTATTGCATAACTGGTGGGAACACTCACATCTCTGTAAGTGACACACCCTACAAGAATACAAACACAAATGTGTATTATTCAGCACATGAACAACCATAAAAACACACAGCTGTAATGCGTAGTAAAAAGCTCTCTTATAGATTCAGTGAAGAACAAAAGACTAATGTCCTTTCTTTCATACAGCTGGTGAGAGTCCACGATCCATTACTCCTGGGAATTACTCTTCCTTACCACAAGGAGGCGGCAAAGATTCCCAAACCCCAATAACTCTATAAACCCCCTCCTACCTCACATGTACTTTAGTCTTTACTTTGCCTCCACTAGAGGCGGTTCGAAGAATGAAGATGTGCATGTGATTCTTCAGAGAGAGGGATTCTCAGTCTATATTGAGGCCCGGTTTCCCCTCAGAGTACAGTGCTTGTCAGAGGGACATATATGGGGTATAGTTTGAGGCTCCTTTTTGGCCTCATAGGAAATCTGTCACAGACCCTCAATATTTGGTCGCTGGGACTTGTCTTTTTCCTCCTATGGATCTACAATATACTCCTATTCCATTACCTCTGCTAATATGTTTCAGTAATGGTTTGGCTGTCTACTGGTTGTTTGCTGGTGAACAAGTATATTTTTTAACATTTAGACACTCTATAGCCTTGTTATGGGCATTTATTGTTATATATATATACACACACACAGTATACAGAACGCACACCCTGAGTTGCAATTTAAATGAACAGGCATGGAAGTTATTCTAGCTTTTGTTCAATCTCAGGAGTGCTGTTCTCTTTTTTCACATTTATGTAAATTACTCTTGGGTCTCCCTAAGAGTAATGGGTAAGCCAGATGTGGACCCCGTGCACACATGCCCTTAAAGAGATACAACTGCACCTCACTGACGAGGCCCACAGAAGGCCGAAACGATTGTCTGGGGTTGTTGTTTCTCTTGTTCAGAGAAGAATTGCCTGGTATTTCGGTGCTGAACTGTCATTGGGCAGGATCAGACTGATGTGCTACAGGATATTTTTTCTCTGTGAAGGGGCATAGTGTGCTAAAAGAACGCGCACCCGGAGTTGCAATTTAAATGAACAGGCATGGAAGTTATTCTAGCTTTTGTTCTATCTCAGGAGTGCTGTTCTCTTTCTCCACACACACACATATATATATATAAATAATTTATTAATAAATATGGCCCTGGGACAAAACCTTTTCATTATATTGCTGATTTATGTGCATATTTTTTTTTTTTGTTGCCACGCTTAGTTTAAATTTCATGCATTGGTCTATCCACATCGGGTTAGCGCAGGTCTTTTTTTTTTTTTTTCACTTTTTCACAGTTCGGCAGGATTACGCACATCGGGATAGTGCACGTTATGTTCGTACTTGCATATGTTGTGTTTTGGCGCGCTTATTTCCCTTATAACTGTATTTTTTTCACTTTGCTGAGCATTATCTAAGCTTTAGATGTGAAGTATAAACGTCTCCTGCTTTGTTTTGCAGTTCGGCTTAGTGTGCATTGTACCTGTAAGTTTTTTAAAGCTTCTTTAGGTATTTCCTATCCCTGATGCGGTATCTGACATGATTTCTAGGGAATGGTCTAAGCCAGGTAATTCATTTAATCCTTCTTCAAGGTTTTAATAAGTTATATCCTTTACCTGCTGTTGAGTTGTGGGAAACTGTTCCTAAAGTTGACGGGGCTATTTCCACTCTGGCTAAGCATACTACTATCCCTTTGGAAGACAGTACTTCTTTTAAAGACCCTTTGGATAGGAAAATAGATTCTTTTCATAGGGCCTTTTTACAAGCAGGTATCAGTATGAAAAGCATGTTTTGGCAGTCCTTGCTAGGAGAGCCTTATGGCTTAAGATCTGGTGCCAAAATCCAGACTATTGTCTCTTTCTTTTTAGGGAAAGAAACTGTTTGGTTCCGATTTTGATTCTATGAGGCCCATTTATCAAGCTCTGAATGGAGCTTGAGGGCCCGTGTTTCTGGAGAGCCTGCAGGCTCGCCAGAAACAGCAGTTATGAAGCAGCGGTCTAAAGACCGCTAGTCCATAACCCTGTCTGTCTGCTCTGAGCAGGCGGACAGAGATCGCCACAATTCAACCCAATAGAGTACGATCGGGTTGATTGACACCTCCCTGCTGGCGGCCGATTGGCAGCGAATCTGCAGGGGGTGGCGTTGCACCAGCAGCTCACAAGAACTGCTGGTGCAATGCTGAATACGGAGAGCATAATGCTCTCCGCATTCAGCGAGGTCGGTCAGACCTGATCCGTACTGTCGGATCAGGTCCGACACACCTTTGTTAAATAGGCCTCTATATATCTACTGTTACTGGAGAAATTGTTTTCCTTTCTTTGTGTCCTGATCCTAAGAATGCTTCAGAAAGATAGTTGCATAATTTGGATGTTGTTAGAGCATTGAAATATTATATTGATGCTACTAATAATTTTAGACAGACTTCTCATTTGTTCATTCACTTTTCTGGTACTAGAAAAGGACAAAAAGTTTCTGCAGTTTCTTTGGCCTCTTGGTTGAAATTTTTGATTCGCAAGGCTTACTTTGAGGAAGATCAGCCTACACTGCAACGGATTACTGCTCATTCCACTAGGTCAGTCGCGGCTTCCTGGGCTTTCAAGAATGAGGCTTCAGTTGACCATAGTTGCAAAGCAGCTACTTGGTCTTGTTTGCATTATTTTACTAAATTCTACCATTTTTATTTTTTTGCTTCTTGTGAGGCAGGCTTAGTAGACAGCTTCTTTAGGCAGTTGTTTTAACTTTTTTTTATCTTGCCTGATTGATTTTTTTAAGTGCATTTAAACTTTTTTTTTATTTCTCAGTGAAAAAATGTTTGTTTGTTTTTTTTAAATACTTTCATTTATGTTATTACTCATGGAGTCCACAGCTTGGGTATTAGTTCCCAGGTGTAATGCATCGTGGACTCTCACCATCTGTATGAAAGAAAACATAATGTATGCTTACCTGATAAATTCATTTCTTTCATGGTGATGAGAGTCCATAAGACCACAACCTTTGTTTTTTTGCATTTAGCATTTTCTTTAGCACATTTTTTTCCCTGCTTCTTTTATGTCTTATTTATTTTTCTTACCTTGTTTTGCTTGGCTATACATAAGAATGAGGTACATGTGAGGTTGGAGGAGTTTTATAGAGCTCCTCCTAGTGGTAAGGAAGAGTAATTCCCAGAAGTAATGGATCATGGACTCTCACCACTATGAAATAAATTAATTTATCAAGTAAGCATAAATTAGATTATGCACTACAGCCTCCACAGAACGGTGCTTAAATGGCAAAAGGGGTTAAGCACACAGGTAAGGTCAGATCCAGAGATATACAATACACTTCTGCTCTAGAGCTGAACAATGCCTGTGATTGGCAGCTACGCACATATGCTGCCCCCGGTTGGCTCACTTACCTTGTTCAGCTCAGGAACGGCAAGTGCGCTGCTACTCCTGGGCACAGTTCAACCATGTATTTTGCAAGGGGTTAAACACATAGTTCTGTTCTAGCTCAATAGGTCATTTTAATTATTGCTCTATGTCCCTTTAACACCTTTGTTGCACAATTTGTTGTAGCCCTGTCTGGCAGTCAAGGAGATAAAGGGACATAAATGTCAAACACACTTTCATGATTCAAACAGAGTAAGCAATTTGAAAAATAAAATCTAATTTGTGTTTTTATTTTCAAATCAAATTTACTTTGTACTTTTTATATCTTTGTTGAACATCATACCTAGGAAGGTTCACGAGGGTGTATGAGCCGTGTTTGTAACAATGTTATACATTGTTGCAAGCACTGCTGCCATCTAATGCTGCAAGAGTATATAACATTGTTAAAAACATAATTGCAATTGCTGTTGCCGTACAGTGCTCAAAACATGTGCGTGCTCCTGAGCCTACTATGGTATGCTCATTAACAAAGGATACCATGAGAAAAAAAGTCAATTTGATAATAAAAGCAATTCGGAAAGTGTTTTCAAAAGGTTTGCTCTATCTGAATAATTTCATACCCCTTTTAAACATTCATTATTCTCAATAATGTAGATATTTAGTTTACATATACATACTCTAGACATAGAGAATAGAGACCATGTGTAGGGAAAGCATATGCAGATACTACAACCATAAATACTGAGGGCAATACATACACAGCAAGGGAATTTGCAGAGACCATAGATACATACAACATATAGATCTGACGTATAAGAACAACAAGAAAAGAATATCCTTGCATACACAGTAATGCCAGAGAGGTTATTGGCTTTATCTTCTTTCTAGGCAGTCTAACACCCCTCAATTGTATACAAATTTGGAGCTTACTGCTCACGTAACTCAGAAGCGCTGTCTTCTAAGGGCTCTGGTTCCTTACCAGTATTCAATAAAGCCCACAGTATCTTGTCGGCAACTGTCAAAGTCTCAAAATGATCAGAGATCACACCTCACACACGTCAGAGGCGCCATCTTCTTAGGGCTACGGTTCCTTGCTGGTCTTCAACAGATAAAGCCCAGTTTGTCCAAATTCATCAAATGCAGCTCCAGCTCAGGAAGGGGAGGAAGGAGGTGCAGCTCAATCCTAGATAACAAGTTCAACCCGGCAATGATTATAATAGGACGCTAATAAATGGATCATCAGACCATCTTGGCTGCCAAAGCTGTATATGATGAAAAGTACAAAAAAACAAACAAATGCACATGATAGCATTACACATTCATTTATTAAATTTCATTAAAAAACTCTCTACTAAACAGCATGTGAAGACAGCTAACAAAAGTCTTATGTGTTTCAGACTTCCACAAAGAGCTGCAAGCTTTTCTCTATATAGTCTACTACTAACTGCAACACCTGTTTCTTATAATTAACCCCTCATTCTCTGAACTAAGCAAGTCTATTAATTCTATGTATGAAGACAATGAGGCCTATTTATCAAATGTCTGTCGGACTGATCTGACAGTGCGGATCAGGTCCGACAGACATCGCTGAATTCGGAGAGCAATACGCTCTCCATATTCAGCATTGCACCAGCAGCTTGTGAGCTGCTGGTGCAACGCCGCCCCCTGCAGACTCGCGGCCAATTGGCCGCCAGCAGGGGGTGTCAATCAACCCGATCGGGTTGAATTCCGGCGATGTCTGTCCGCCTCATCAGAGCAGGCGGACAGGGTTATGGAGCAGTGGTCCTTAGACTGCTGCTTCATAACTGCCGTTTCTGGCGAGTCTTCAGACTCGCCAGAAACACGGGCCCACAAGCTCCATTCGGAGCTTGATAAATGGGCCTCAATATGTAAAATGTTGATTACATATAATTTCCAAAGCTTTATAGCATCATTTTCCAAGTTAAACTCATTTGGAGATTTAGTTTTTGAGTGAACGTGTTAGTATCGACAATTAACCTTTTCCTCTAAAGGGCAAGACAACTTTTTTTCAATAGACTACAAGCTCAGGGTAATAAGCAACTGTTGATATATACTTAAAAAAAAAAGTATTTTGCAAGGTCAGAGCAAGGACGTAATATTATATAAATGCTCACTAATCCTTGATACGACCTCTCTAGTAGTCATACCCATATACTACTAATACAACTAATTTGTGTAATTACCTACAATACATGCATTTATTAACAGAATATTCCTTGCCTGGTAAACTAAATGTAACCTTATCTGATACCAAAATCTAATCACTTGGAATACAATTGTTCCCGCAACATCTATAATTGCCAGGAGCATAATTAAACCTTATTGGGAGCCCTCATTTTTTTTAGCCCCCATTTCAATACCGCAGTTGCCAAAGCACCACAAATTGTTGCTAATCACGTATGCTGATGATTTATACTGATACCCATATTCTACAGAACTGTAGCTGCTTCTTTGTGGCTGAGAACATCCTTCTCCCTTGATTAGTCAACGCCAGACAATATCCACTGGCACAGCTTTTCTGTACACCTACAGTGGCAGTTTCTCCCAAGATTGCACTATGACGGCCATCTTGGGAGAGCTTTCCACTATATATGTAAAGACAAATCGGTTCACTTTCCTCACTCTGTCAGCCCTGTTTTGCTGAGGGGCACCAAGAAGGGCCAGGCATAATGCTGGTGGAGCCCAGTCCCATCGGACCCTCTGTGGTGATGCCACTACTGATTACAGTACAAGATGGGCATCCTAGAGGTGTGGGCCCAATCTCAGTTAAGGACTCTGAGACTTACGGTAACTGCCTTTAAAATGCAGCCATGAGCTTTGTGTCTTTGGTCTAAATTGAATGAGTACACCAGGGGCAACCATTTTACCAAGTGACCTCTTCTCTATTAGCCACAAAATGACCACTTGTTAGACCACATTTTTAATTTTCAATCACCCATAAGAATATCCAAAAAATTGTAGTTAATTCTAGACTATATAGAGAAGCTCGACAGCTCTTTTTGTTTAATATCCGAAACGTGTAAACCTTGTGTTATGGCCAAAGAGTTTAAAGGGACAGTCAACCCAAAAATGACTTTAACTTATTTAGATTAGTTAAATAACTATCTTTACAGTACACTGTAGCCAAATTTTCATCTAAATAAACTTTGGCAGAAAATACACTTACTGATCTCATCTGGCCTTTTTGAAATGGCTGCCTGACCCCTCCTCTGACGTCTCCCAAAAGCTTGCACTAACAGGATCCTTTCCTTTCTTCTCGTCCCTGCGCGCTCCTGCAATTTCAGCTCTCTAGCAGCTGTTCATATCCGGCACTCACTGTCTCTCATCCATGCTGTGCGCTGTGTGTTACAGAGAATGAGAGGCAGTGAGTGCCGGGCAGGCGGCGATGTGATGGTCTGTGCCCCTGTTTTAAGATTGCTTTAATACTCCAATGAGATTATAGAGAAATATTTTTATAAAAGCAGCTTCCGTTTGCCCCAACATTGAGATGCATGTGAATAAGTCCCGCCTTGTATGCCTAACTACTGTTTGTCTTTGTGGAGCCTCTCACCTCTCCTTTATTGCCCTGAAGTGTCCTCTCTCACCCTTTCTGTTATTCATAGACCGTAAACCTTCCTGGGCCGGATACACTCGCTCTGTCATTCCTCCATACTTCTGGATAAGCTAATTCTGCAACACAACAGTTTAACCTACTTTTTGTTTACCGCTTGCTTTAAATATGGTAGTCAGTTTTAGCAGTTTTGGAATAACGAAGTAAGTGTTATGGCTGCTGGCTTGATGAGCTGTGAATACTAATGACATTCTGTGTGCTGTAATGGGATTAACAGCAGATCTACAAATAACATTATAATTGCACCAAGTCACCAACCTCTGAATTCTGTTGGGCTGCTGTCATCAGATTTTTCCTTCTCGTTGTGATCACGGTTTCTCCCTAACTGAGCCTGAGCACTTTCTCGCTGTCCTGGCTGCTGTCTGTGATCTCAATGAGCGATTTCACAACCTATGTTTCTACTCTGGATTTGGTGCACATTATTCTCACCATGTTCCCGTCACTACAGCTTTTGTCACTAAATCCAGAGTAGAAACATAGGTTGTGAAATCGCTCACTGAGATCACAGACAGCAGCCAGGGCATTGAGATAGCGCTCAGGCTTAGTTAGGTGTCCTGGCAAAGATTATTGCAAAGCTGCATATCAATCAAGGGGATCATACTGGTGCAAGGGTCATTATTTTCCATAAGTTTTGCTATTGACCTCTCTCACCATCCTGCTAGGGCAAATATATGTCAATAAAAGACATTGCGCTACGAATGTAGGGTTGTTAAGTACTGGGTGTGCTACAATAAAGCTTAGGGTGATTTATCACTCCCGGCACACTGCTAGGGAATCTACTGCATTTATTTATCTCAGTAAGAATCCTCATGATCTAGCTTTATCATTGCCTTATACAGTAGGGACAATAGTCTTGTGTTTGGTTACATCCTGGGAACCAAAAGCCTTCAGAAAGAGAAAGCTCTGCATGTCATTTGTAATTTTAGTTACAGTCCCAGTTTGATTGAAAAAAATAGTGTTAAAACTTTCATAACTTTTTACCTTTATTTTAACACAATCCTAAAATAATGCCAGAATGGTGATTTAATGTTAACAATCAAGCTAGATCAAGAGGATTCTTACTGAGATAAATAAATGCAGTAGATGTCCTAGCAGTGTGCCTACATTCGTAGCGCAATGTCTTTTATTGACATATATTTGCCCTAGCAGGATGGTGAGAGAGGTCAATAGCAAAACTTATAGAAAATAATGACCCTTCCACCAGTATGATTCCCTTGATTGATATGCAGCTTAGCAATAATCTTTGCCAGGACACCTAACTGAGCCTGAGCGCTATCTCGCTGCCCTGGCTGCTGTCTGTGATCTCAATGAGCGATTTCACAACCTATGTTTCTACTCTGGATTTAGTGACAAAAGCTGTAGTGACGGGAACATGGTGAGAATAATGTGCACCAAATCCAGAGTAGAAACATAGGTTGTGAAATCGCTCATTGAGATCACAGACAGCAGCCAGGGCAGCGAGATAGCGCTCAGGCTCAGTTAGGGAGAAACCGTGATCACAACGAGAAGGAAAAATCTGATGACAGCAGCCCAACAGAATTCAGAGGTTGGTGACTTGGTGCAATTATAATTTTATTTGTAGATCTGCTGTTAATCCCATTACAGCACACAGAATGTCATTAGTATTCACAGCTCATCAAGCCAGCAGCCATAACACTTACTTCGTTATTCCAAAACTGCTAAAACTGACTACCATATTTAAAGCAAGCGGTAAACAAAAAGTAGGTTAAACTGTTGTGTTGCAGAATTAGCTTATCCAGAAGTATGGAGGAATGACAGAGCGAGTGTATCCGGCCCAGGAAGGTTTACGGTCTATGAATAACAAAAAGGGTGAGAGAGGACACTTCAGGGCAATAAAGGAGAGGTGAGAGGCTCCACAAAGACAAACAGTAGTTAGGCATACAAGGCGGGACTTATTCACATGCATCTCAATGTTGGGGCAAACGGAAGCTGCTTTTATAAAAATATTTCTCTATAATCTAATTGGAGTATTAAAGCAATCTTAAAACAGGGGCACAGACCATCACATCGCCGCCTGCCCGGCACTCACTGCCTCTCATTCTCTGTAACACACAGCGCACAGCATGGATGAGAGACAGTGAGTGCCGGATATGAACAGCTGCTAGAGAGCTGAAATTGCAGGAGCGCGCAGGGACGAGAAGAAAGGAAAGGATCCTGTTAGTGCAAGCTTTTGGGAGACGTCAGAGGAGGGGTCAGGCAGCCATTTCAAAAAGGCCAGATGAGATCAGTAAGTGTATTTTCTGCCAAAGTTTATTTAGATGAAAATTTGGCTACAGTGTACTGTAAAGATCGTTATTTAACTAATCTAAATAAGTTAAAGTAAATTTTGGGTTGACTGTCCCTTTAAGAGAGACTGTTAATTGTAATCTAATACATTTTTTTGTGCTCGTCTCACATACTAAGGGAATTTGCATAACCCTGAATTTGTTTAATTCGAGGAATAAAGTAAAGCAAAGACAATTTAAGCGTATTAATTTGTGAGCAAGCATATACAGTATGTAGACTTTATACAAAGATATATTACATATATTAAATACACAAACTGTGAAAAGATAAGTTGTCTAATTACGTAACTTACTTTGTATTGTTGTATATAAGCACAATTTTCTTTTAACCAGGGAAACAGATTATTCATAGTTCTCTGCATTCTGTCATGGTTTTCCAAACTAAAAAATGTGCATATGTAGTGTATATCGATTTCATACACACTTATTGGGCAGTACACAGAATTTGATAGCAGTGCTGCCCTGGTCTGATTTAGGCTTGGTGTCTTGAGCCCATTGGCTGTCTGAAGAGGACTGAAAGCAGTAGAAGCGCCAGCACACCAGTATTACTCTGCAACTCTGTGTATGAGTGCAATACACCGGTCTCTGCTCCACATATTTTGGTGCTGTAACTATTCCATACAGTTGTGTGATGTGAAAATCTTGGCAGTTGAAGGACAGTGCAGTTTTTGAAGTCCAGTGTACCCGTTTGTGGCACACCTTGGCATGGGATGTGAGTGGCTGTCACTAGCCCACTAGGCTGTGGAGTGTGGCACGGTTGTAAATTCTGTTCAGTTATCTGTAAAAAAAACAAAAAAACAAATAAGATTCAGCAGGCTGGCTGAGACCGGGGGAAGGGAAGTATTATGCCACACATAGGAAACACTACAACCCTGGCATTAATGAAACTGCACTAGCTACAGAAGACTGACACTACAAGACCACTCCATGGGCATAACAAAAGACTGATAATGCATAGGTACCCAATATCATCTGAGAATGCCAAGATATCAATGAGAAACCTGCTCCGCACCAATATCCATGAAGGAAAATACAAACATTTCTCTATTAGAGGCTGGCAGATGCATAACTAAACATAGGAGACTGGCATAATATACCATGATTGTTACAGAACACTTCCCCTGCCCCTAGCACAGCTACAGAGCATCTGCTGGATCCTTTTATATATAAGGTAAATAATACAATATTCCACCACTATATGGGCAACATATACTGCTGCCCTGTAGTGATTAATGCATGCTCCTAAGCCTACATCAGTATATGCTCATGGAAAAAAAATATTTCAACAAAGGATAGCAAGAGAAAGTTATTGTGATAATAGAAGTAAATTGGGAAGTTTGTATGAGCTATTGGAATCATGAAAGTGTAAATCACCGTCCCTTTAACGGCTCAACAAAAAAATATAAAACGTAACAATTTATCATCAAGTACAACGTTTAGCTGCTAACAAAATAAAATAAAAATACAGACAATGGTGTTCGCTGCGGGTATTTCACAGTTATAGCATAATATCAACCAAGAACCCATAGTGACCACAGGGAATACAAAAATGTTGCCACGCATTTGAAATTCAAATTAACTGCTTTTGCATAGTCTTTTTATTATGCATTTATTGGTTATGCTATTTTACTTTGTTTAGTGCTCCTTTAACTGGATACCAAATAGGGGGTTGTGGGTGTAGTTGTAAACATCTGAAAAAATCGATAAATCCAGGAACACTTTGCAGTAGAGCAATGAAACCGGTTACAGGAGTATTGACCACGCCCCTTCAATTTCCATTGCTCCGCCCTCTCTGTTCCACACCAAAACACCCAATGTAAACTGCACACACTATGTACAAAATATTACAGCATGGTTTCTGTGCTTTAAACGCAGTAATGGATGCAAAAAGCAAAAGACGTTGTATATCTCATTTGCATATATTACCCAGAGTTCTCTGGTGCATTGGTAACAATGTATTTAGAATACTTCTAGGGAAAACCAAGTGGGGATACTTGCATAGAGGTGCCAATTGGCTTTTATGAAATGGAGGATTTTATCCTCATACTTTTATCTCCACGATAACTTAAATGGATATTATAGGAGAACAACAAAGATCTTATATCTGATTTCCGCACCACAGACATCCATTATAAGCTCACACATGAGGTCAGATTTTTACAATGAGAAACAGACTTCAAGGACAAATTATATCATGAGACAGGACTGTTCCAGGAGAATCTGAAAAATGATACTGTGGCTGTATAAAGGACCACTAAATGCAGCAGAATCGCATAATGAACACGTGCATAATAAAAAGACAATACAATAACACTTACTCTAAATATCAAATAAGCAGTAGACAGACTAGTATACATATACCCTGTGAGCTTGTGCACATGCTCAATTGGATCTTGTTCCTCAGAAAGTGTGACTATAAAAAAAGACTGAGCAAAATCTTATAAAGGAAGTAAATTGGAAAGTGTCTTAAAACTGCTGCTCTATCTGAATCATAAAAGTTTATTTTGACTTGAGTGTCCCTTTAAGTGAGTAGCCAAAGATATTTTGGAAAGGCCACTAATAGGACATAGGTAGTGCTGTGGAATCCGTTGGCGCTTTACAAATAAGTGATGATGATGATAATAATAATAATAATAATAATAATAATAATAATAATAGGTAGCCATTTTTTTTAGAATCTATAGAAATTTCTTTACCTTTATATACAAAAAGATGAACTCCACATCATGCAAGACCCATTATCATAGTTCACCATATGGTTAATTATAAAATGTGCCAACAACAGGACACACATTTCTCTGGCACAAATCCAACACGGTGATGCTAAAAATAAACCAAACAATAAAAAGAAACTTTGTAGTGCAAAATTTACATTCTCCGACTCGCTAAATCATGTCATTTTAACGCTACTGACTCTGCAAGTCTATGTGTTTAACCCCTGCAAATAGGTAGTTAACCCCTTCCCGCCGTTAGGATGTTCGATGCCGTCCTAACTGCGCTGGGCTTTAGGGTCCTTAAGACGGTATGGAACGTCCTAGCTGTTTGGCTGTCCTGAAGCCATAGAAGCTTCCTAAATGGGATCGCTGGCCATAAGCACTCCCCCCTGACCCAATCCTATCATTGAAATCACACGATCGCATGAACGATCACATGATTTCAATTTTTCATTATTTGCGTACATCAGAAATTTGTGCTGATGTAGACAAATAAGTCTGGTTTGGAAAAGGTTAAAGCACCACTCTGGGAGCCAGTCACAACCCTGCCAATCACTGGCTTTGTCTACTTGGGACTAGCAGTTCTCTGTGGCTCCTGAATGATACTTTAACTATGCAGAGGGTTAAACACATAGATTTACAGGGTCGGTAGCGCTAAAATGACATGCTATAACATATTACATAATGTCTGTTTTGCGCTACAATGTCCCTGTAAATAATAACTAAGCCACTTGGTTTATTTTTAGTAACTTTACTACAACCTGACCGTGTTGGATTCATGCCATTACCTGTAAATTGTGAAACTTGATAAATGTTGCACAACTGAATAAGATTCCTGCAAAGTTACTAATAGCAATCATGGAAAAGCAATCTGGCATTGCTTAATGATGACTTATACAACAAGACTTTAAATAATAACGTTACCCTATACATGAACAATTAAATTCATAAGCAATAATGACACAGAAAATGAGTCACTACTTCTGTAATTTAAGGACACTGCAAAAATGAAATTATCTGATTCTTATCTGATTAAAAGGGAAACCGGTTATTAAAGGACACAAGAACAGTGGGGATTTTTGAAGAGTGACATTTTAGTTGAAATAATTTTTATTGGTTTCATATAATATAAACAAACAGAAAAGAAAATAATAAACAGAAGCAAGAAAAAATATCTTGACACAATAAGTAACATAAAGAAGAGTGACATTTTAGATGCACTGCACACAGTGGGCAAGATTACAAGTGATGTGCAACGGACTTTGCGCTAGCGCAACAGCGATTTTGCAATACATTTTTCTTCCGCTGATATTACAAGTCAGGAGAAATTGATGTTGCGCTAGCGCAATAGTCCTTTCCTCATCAATCCATTCCGCAATCTAAAAGATCTGGTAAAGTGTTTTCCAAAACTAAAAAGTTGCACAAAAGAAAAGAAAAATACATTACAAAGTACACTTACACCCATAAACTAACTACACTATTAAACCCTAAACCACCCCCCACATTGCAAACACTAAATAAAATTATTAACCCCTAACTCACCATCCTCCCCCATCGTAAACACTGAAATAAAAGTATTAACCACTAAACAGCGACCTCCCACGTCGCAAACTATGCAAATAAATTATTAACCACCATCCCCCACAACGCACAGTAATAAACTAATAACTAAACCCCCTAATTTAACCCCATTTAACCCCTTAATAACCGGACCATTTTTCAATTTTCTTACCCTTAATGACAATGGCTATTTTCACGTTTCTGCAGTGTTTGTGTTTAGCTGTAATTTTCCTCTTACTCATTTACTGTACCCACACATATTATATACCGTTTTTCTCGCCATTAAATGGACTTTCTAAAGATACCATTATTTTCATCATATCTTATAATTTACTATAAAATTTTTTTATAAAATATGAGGAAAAAATTGAAAAAAAACACACACTTTTTCTAACTTTGACCCCCAAAATCTGTTACACATCTACAACCACCAAATAACACCCATTCTAAATAGTTTCTAAATTTTGTCCCGAGTTTAGAAATACCCAATGTTTACATGTTCTTTGCTTTTTTTTGCAAGTTATAGGGCAATAAATACAAGTAGCACTTTGCTATTTCCAAACCACTTTTTTTCAAAATTAGCGCTAGTTACATTGGGACACTGATATCTGTCAGGAATCCCTGAATATCCCATTACATTTATATATTTTTATTTAGAAGACATCCCAAAGTATTGATCTAGGCCCATTTTGGTATATTTCATGCCACCATTTCACTGCCAAATGCGATCAAATAAAAAAAAATTGTTGACTTTTTCACAAACTTTAGGTTTCTCGCTGAATTTATTTACAAATAACTTGTGCAATTATGGCATAAATGGTTGTAAATACTTCTCTGGGATCCCCTTTGTTCAGAAATAGCAGACATATATGGCTTTGGCGTTGCTTTTTGGTAATTAGAAGGCCGCTAAATGCCGCTGCACACCACACGTGTATTATGCCCAGCAGTGAAGGGGTTAATTAGGGAGCTTTTAGGTTTAATTTTAGCTTTAGTGTAGTAGACAACCCAAATTATTGATCTAGGCCCATTTTGGTATATTTCATGCCACCATTTCACCGCCAAATATGATCAAATAAAAAAAAAAAAACTTACATTTTTCACAATTTTAGGTTGCTCACTGAAATTATTTACAAACAGCTTGTGCAATTATGGCACACATGGTTGTAAATGCTTCTCTGGGATCCCCTTTGTTCAGAAATAGCAGACTTATATGGCTTTGGCGTTGCTTTTTGGTAATAATAAGGCCGTTAAATGCTGCTGCGCACCACACTTGTAATATGCCCAGCAGTTAAGGGGTTAATTAGGTAGCTTGTAGGGTTAATCATTAGCTTTAGTGTAGAGATCAGCCTCCCACCTGACACATCCCACCCCCTGATCCCCCCCTGACCCCCCTCAAACAGCTCTCTTAACTCCCCCACCTCACAATTGTCACCGCCATCTTAAGTACTGGCAGAAAGTCTGCCAGTACTGAAATAAAAATATATTTTTTTTTCCATACAGTCTGCAGTGATGGATCCCCCCTTACCCCACAACCTCCCTGATCCCCCACATACATCTCTGTAACCCTCCCCCTCTATTTGCCGCCATCCAGAGATCCACCTGCATCTGCCTCTGTCTTTTTGTTTTTTTTTTTACTTGTGGGCATATTGCCGCCACCCCGCCCCCCCCCGCCCCCCCGCCCCCCTCGCCGCAACCGCCCCCCTTGCCGCAATCGCCGAGACAACATAAACACATTAGGATCCGATGAAGAAGGGCATCATAACATAGCCTGCTACTAAAAGTTGCTCCCAGCCACCAACGAATATGTGATTTACAATTGCCGATGCAGAGAGGGCCACAGAGTGGCCCTTTCTGAATCAGTGGGTAAAATAAGGAATTTGAGTGATGCCTCAATATTGAGGCATCACTACAATCCCTTGTAAGCAGCTGGAAGCGATCATGATCCAGCACTTCTAACAACAGAGGACGTACCAGGTACGTCAATTGTCATTAAGGGGAGTTTTTTCCATGACGTACCTGGTACGTCCTCTGTCATTAAGGAGTTAAAATATGCATAAACTAAATAAAAACTATCCAAAACGGCTAAAAAGCTTTCATCCTATTGGCTGAATTGAATTTGAAGAATCAAATCAGCCAATAGGAATGCAAGGGTACCCCTATATAAAAGGGGTACCTTGCAGTCAATCTTTAGTGTGCAGCTGGAGACCACATAAAGAGGGAGCTCGGTGTCGCTGGGCTGAAGATGAAGACCGCCGCCGCCACCAAGATGAAGATAGAAGATGGGCCGCGGCCATGATGAAAATGGACCCGCAATGGATGAAGATGGAACGCCGCCGGGATGAAGATGGAGCACCAGTCACCATCATTGGTGAGTACAATTTTTGGGGTTAGAGTTAGTTTTTATGGGGGGGGGGGGTTGTTTTTTTTGGGGTTTTTTTTTAAGATTAATTATGGGCAGAAAAAGAACTGAATGCCCTTTTAACGGAAATGCCCATCCAAATGCCCTTTTCGGTGGGAGGTGTAATGTTAGGGTTAATTGTTTTATTTTATGCAAAAGAGCCGTTAGCTTTAGGGCAATGGTAGTTTGTAGAATATGTTTATTTTGGAGTGTTTTTTTGGAGGGGTATTAGAATAGGAATATTTTTTTTTAGTTTTGGTAATTTTGTTTATTATTTATTGTAAGGGTAGCATTTGTTACTTTTAGGGCTGCAACCAATGATTATTTTCATAATCGATTAATCAGCCGATTCTTTTTTCGATTAATCGACTAATCGGATAAAAAGAGAATCAATAATAGTTTTCTATGTTTTAAATAAAATCCACATAATGAGTGTTACAAATATAAACTTCAGACTAAAACTTTACATTAACACAACTGTTTCTTCAATTTTTAAGCAGCAGAGCACAGTTTTATAATTAAACAAAACAAAACCACAAACTTTTTGAAAAGAGGTAGAACTAGAAAGAGTTAGACTATCACTGTTAATAACATTCTGTTATTCAGAAACTTTGCATTGAAATGCAAAAATCTCAACATGTCCACATGCTTCTGGCTAAGGCTGGTTCTCTGCAGCTGTATTTCCTGCAGCAGAGAAAAGACTGTTGAGGTCTATAAGTAGGGTTTTGCCAATTTCACCAAAGTGGGATATTTATCTTTGTTAGCTCTTCACCAATGCTAAGCGTTTTCTACCTTGGCAAGGGGCCTCTCAATAAAGTAACCCTTGACTTCATTCTAACATAAAAATATCTTGAATATCTATATGCAATGGTAAATAACCAGCTATAAGGTTAGCGGAAATATCTAGTCCGCTCTAAAAATAACAAATATAGGGGGCGGAGCCTGGCCACGCTAGGAGATGGCTGCACATTAGAAGGGCTCCCAATACACAAATAGGCGTAACCTATCCCTTGACCCTTCTCTCGACTCTTCCAGGGGGACCTCTAGCATTTCTAACACTACACTGAAATCCATTAAAAACACTCTCCAAAGTCTTACACTTCATGACACTTGGAGAACTCTTCATCCCTGGGATAGGGATTACACCTTTTATTCTAATCCCCATAATTGTTATACGAGGATTGATCATATATTTACGGACTCTCATGGCCTCTCCATCACAAGCAAGTGCGAAATTGGCCCTATCACTTTGTCAGATCATGCTCCGGTAACATGTCAGGTGCTATGGCCCGACATCCCCATCTCGACTAGGATATGGAGAATGGATGACTTGTTAATGAACGACCCAATATAATTAGAAGCAATCCATAAGGACATACATGAATACTTTGCATTTAACTCGCAATCATCCACATCCCACCAGGTTGAATGGGAAGCACACAAAACGGTTGTTAGAGGGTTATTAATAAAGCATAAATCTAAACTTAACAGACAGGCCAGGGAGAAACACACTAAACTACTACAAAAAATTGGCTCCTTAGAAACTGAACACAAAAAAAACCCCTCAGATGTTAAAAACACCAAAGAACTCGCTGACACTAGATTAGAACTTAAGCAACATTTGACCGAAATTCACCAACGAAAAGCATTATTCCTCAAACAATAATATTATGAAGGAGGGAATAAACCGGGGAAGGTGCTAGCTAGAAACCTGAAGAGGAAACAACTAAATATGTATATTCATTCCCTAACGACGCCGGAGGGCCAAATAGTTAAAGATAGCACCAAAATTGCAGCAGCCTTTAGGAGTTACTACAATACACTGTATAATTTAGATTAGGCAGGAACACAGGAAACCCCAGTATTTAAAGACAAAATTAACCAATAATTTACAGACCTAGGGCTTCCATCTATAGACAAGGAAGCAGCAGACTCTCTAGCCGCCCCTATCCCGAAAGAAGAGCTACATCAAGCTATTAAAGAGTCCCCCTCAAATAAAAGCCCTGGTCCTGATGGTTTTTTTTCTAAGTACTATAAAAAATGTGAGGAAGCTTTAGCTAAACACGTTACAATTATTTAACAATCTTAGGGATGACCCTGCTTTATCAAAAGCCCTTCTGGAAGCGCATATTACCGTATTAGCCACAACCAGGTAAACCAGCAACATGCCCTGGAAATTTTAGGCTGATTTCATTAATTAGCACAGACATGAAGATACTGGCTAAGATATTGGCGAACAGGCTAAATAAACTACTACCCATCCTGATCTCCAATGATCAGGTGGGATTTATACCAGTGAGGGAAGCCAGGGATAATGTAACAAAAGTCACAAAGCTAGTTAACCATGCAAGAGTGACAGAAACCCCAATGGTCTTATTCTCAACCTATGCGGAGAAGGCCTTTGATGGGGTGGGCTGGCCTTTTCTGCAGAGGGCAATGAGCGAGATGGGTATACCAAAAGCTTTCCTAAATATATGTCCATGGCCCTCTATTCTGCTCCAAATGCAAAAGTAAGAGTTAATGGTACACTATCAGAATCTTTTCTCATTAAGAATGGGACGAGGCAGGGGTGCCCGCTCTCACCCCTGTTATTCGCCATATCCATTGAAGTGTTAGCTCAGAAAATTAGGAAGAATACCAAAATCAAAGGGCTAAGAGCTGGGGAGTCAGAATTTAAGCAATCACTATATGCGGATGATATCCTATTCACTTTAACAGAGGCAGAGACTTCTATACCCGAATTACTTAAGGAGCCCAATTTGTATGGAGAAGTTTCCAACTTCCTCCTTAATTTAAATAAGTCGGAATTATTGAATATTACCACCCAGACTCAACATATACAAAAGCTGAAGGCAGATCACAATATATCAATAGCCCAACATAAACTCAAATACTTGGGAGTTTTCCTGACCCTTTCCACACAGGACCTCTTTAAGCAAAACTATATTCAATTAAAAAACGAAATCAGTAGAGATCTTCAATCTGGAAGAACAAACCTTTATCGTGGCTAGGGAGGATAGGAGTAATTAAAATGTATGTCCTTCCTAGGATTTTATACATCCTCCAAGCATTACCAATCCCTATGCAGGAAGGATATATCAAACAACTACAAACAGTAATTGAACGATACATCTGGACGAATATCAAACCTAAAGTCCCGAGGAAGACCATGTATATGACAAGGGATGGGGAGGGTTGGGGGTACCACATTTGTTAGCATACAGAAAGGCGATCTTTCTCCAACACGTAATTGAATGGTCCCAAAATAACACAAATAAAGCGTGGATACACTTAGACAGGCAGATCTTTATGCGAAACAATATAGGAACATTAGCTTGGACCCCTCCGGCTCAGAGGCCAAGAATCCTGCATCGCTACACAATTACTGCAGAAACATTAGCCAAATGGGACAAGACAGTAGCGACCAGTACACATATCTCATCCTACCACTCCCCCATTTCGCCTATCATAGAGAATACGGCCCTCCCATACTGCAAGTACTGCAAGATGGGATACCGTATTATACCACCTTACAGCCTAAAAACTGGCTCCATGCAATTCCTCAAGGAGAATAATACCACTAAAACACAAGCTCAATTAACAGAAACTCACAGAGAAATCTTCTCCTCTTGGCTCAGATACAACCAATTACTACACTTTATTTCACACCATAAACACAGGAAGGATATGGGACGAGAGCTAACGTCCTTCGAAAAATTATGCATCCAAACAGTCGCTCCCAGGCACCTAATATCTTTATTATATAAACTAGTCTCCATCGAGGATCCCAAGACACTACCATCATATACCTTAGCCTGGAACAAAGAGCTAACTCGGGAGTTGGATTACGACTCTTGGGTACAAGCTTTCGCGCTTACAAAATGATCCTCGGTATCGGCTACCATCTAGTACTTATTACGCCCCTTGCCCCCTTCTGCTTCCACTGGATCCAACTTAAATAAACATCAGTTCACCTTTTCAAAGATAACGGGTAATTAACTCCCAAAGTAGAGATGGCTAACGCTTCACTGGATTTGTTTTTTCCAGCTGCGAGACATTGCCGGTGAGGAAACTGCTCCTGGACTGAGGCTTGGAATCATGAGGACCGGAATAAAAAGAACATGCGCTGCCTGGTAAACATATATATAACTGATTCTGAAGCCCATCTCATACAAAAAAGCAAGACAGAAGTAACTCCAGCGTTTCCTCTCCACTACTTATTACGCCCCTTGCCCCCTTCTGCTTCCACTGGATTTAACTTAACAGGGTGTGCTTATAGGGGTTACAGGGGGTGCTGATGGGGCTTATGTAGTTTACAGAGAAGGTGCTTATGGAGGTTACTGGGGATGCTGATGGGGTTTATGTAGGTTAGAGAGGGGGTGCTTATAGGGGTTACTGTGGATGCTGATGGGGCTTATGTGGATTACAGAGAAGGTGCTTATGGGGGTTACTGGGGATGCTGATGGGGTTTATGTAGGTTAGAGAGGGGTTGCTGATGAGGGTTACAGGGGGTGATGATGGGGTTTATGTATGTTAGAGAGGGGGTGCTGATGGGGTTTATGTAGGTTAGAGAGGGGGTGCTTATGGGGGTTACAGGTGGTGCTGATGGGGTTTATGTAGGTTAGAGAGGGGGTGCTGATGAGGGTTACAGGGGGTGCTGATGGGGTTTATGTAGGTTAGAGAGGGGGTGCTGATGAGGGTTACAGGGGGTGCTGATGGGGTTTATGTAGGTTAGAGAGGGGGTGCTGATGGGGTTTATGTAGGTTAGAGAGAAGGTGATGATGGGGGTTACAGGGGGTGCTGATGGGGTTTATGTAGGTTAGAGAGGGGGTGCTGATGAGGGTTACAGGGGGTGCTGATGGGGTTTATGTAGGTTAGAGAGGGGGTGCTGATGGGGTTTATGTAGGTTAGAGAGGGGGTGCTGATGGGGTTTATGTAGGTTAGAGAGGGGGTGCTGATAGGGGTTACAGGGGGTGATGATAGGGTGCTGATGGGGTTTATGTAGGTTAGAGAGGGGGTGCTGATGGGGGTTACAGGGGGTGGTGATGGGGTTTATGTAGGTTATAGAGGGGGTGCTTATAGGGGTTACAGGGGGTGCTTATGGGGCTTATGTAGTTTACAGAGAAGGTGCTTATGGAGGTTACTGGGGATGCTGATGGGGTTTATGTAGGTTAGAGAGGGGGTGCTGATGGGGGTTACAGGGGTTGCTTATGGGGCTTATGTAGTTTACAGAGAAGGTGCTGATGGGGGTTATAGGGGCTGCTGATGGGGGTTATGTAGTTTACAGAGGGGGTGCTTATGGGGGTTACTGGGGATGCTGATGGGGTTTGTGTAGGTTAGAGAAGGGGTGCTGATGGGGATTACAGGGGGTGCTTATGTAGTTTACAGAGAAGGTGCTTATGGGGGTTAATGGGGATGCTGATGGTTGATACACCCCCTAGCTTTAATCCACTCCACCACGCTATCCATAAAAATCATTGCCCAAATAAACCCTCTTTTCTGTAAAGAAAAAACTACAGGTTATATGTGAATAAATAACCTCAATAACGGTAACCATTTGCTTGCATGTGTGTGAGGCTGAGCAACAGATTTCCTGGCCTGTATAATTTGGAATCTACACTCACTAAAACACAGTAGTTCTGTGTCTAAGCAGGGAGGTATTTGATGCCATGATTAATGACTGCAGGCATCCATGCTTACCACCCTCTCTCTAGTGCCATAATCCTATGTTTATCTACAAAAACAAGCAAGCAAAACACTGCAGAAAATCCCCTAGCCGGTCTCTTTCATTTCTTGTTTGAGTTAAAGGGCAATTCCATGTATAAAGTCAGATTTGCGTATATGTTTTCACTTCTCCAAAAAATGGGTGTGACTGTCGGCTTAATATGTCAGACTTTATAGCAAAAATAGGATTCTACTGTTTTGTTTTTTTTAAATAGAGATGTATTCGTGTAAACGAATTAAAATGTAGGAATCTAGGATTGTTTCATTCAGTATAGTTATAACTATTTATAGTGCACAAGGCATAGGTACACACGTACACCTTTCAGTTTCATTCAAATATTGTTCTTGTATGACAGCCAGTGGTGGCCTGTAGATAACGCAAAATAAGAAATCTTTGACATATATAGAGCAAGCAACAGTTTCCCCCGTCACTGATTTGTATACCTATTTTATATACCCGGAGTCACGTAAAAAGTTCTTGCGTGAAATGGGGTCACGATTGTAAAAAGTTTATGATGGGCTGGTTTAGAGGACCAAAACCAGCATGGTTTTACTTTAGGGAGAGCTAGATTTCAGCAAAGCATTTGACATCGTCCCACACAACAAACTAATTCACAAACTGTATCTCCTTGGTCTATATTAAAATATTGTGAACAGGGTAGAATGCTGGCTTAACCCCTTGAGTGCTAACAATGGCTCTGAGCCGTCGCAAATTGTCTCAGTCAGGTGCTAACGACGGCTCAGAGCCGTCGCTAGCACTCTCCCACTTTAAGGGAGATCTGGGGGCTCCCACCGGCTCCTACCCCGGCAATCAGGCCTGCATAGTGACAGGCATCGCAGGGGCTTCACGTTACGCGCGGTGACGTCACCGTGCAACTTTATTGACCATAGACAATTGTCAGTTTTATGGAGATGGGGGCATGCTGCTTAGAAGCCTGTATCTCAGGCATCTAAGCAGCTGCAGACCCCAAGACACACCGTTGGAAAGGTAATCGCCTAACCTTTCCAACGGTATATAGCATGTAGCATCTGCAAAAAAAAAAAAGTTAAACAAAATTTTGTAAAAATGTAAAAAAAAAAAAAAAAAAGATGTGGAGGTCTTTAGGGGCTCATAAATAAAAATCAAAACTGCCTAGAGACCCCCAAAATATATTTTCTAAAAATTAACTAATATATCTATAAAAAAAATATTGGTTTATATATTCTAACTAAATGATCACTCTAGTAATCAGTGTAAATGCAGTGATCACTTAGCTATAAAATGTCACATTCCCTTTTCCAATATGGCTCCTGATATTATATTTGTAATCCAATGATCACCTATATCATGTGGTTACCAATTACCAATGGTAGAGGGATGCTTTTTAAGAAAAAATAATAATATTTTTATTATCAGTCTTTTGGCCTGTGTGTTAGGTGAGTAAGCATCCTCTTTGCTCTGCTCTCCCCATAGCCTAAAATCCTTTCATTTTTGCTGCAAAAACAAAATTTATGCTTACCTGATAAATTTATTTCTCTTGTGGTGTATCCAGTCCACGGGTTCATCCATTACTTGTGGGATATTTTCCTTCCCAACAGGAAGTTGCAAGAGGACACCCACAGCAGAGCTGTCTATATAGCTCCTCCCCTAACTGCCACCCCCAGTCATTTGACCGAAGACTAGCAAGAAAAAAAGGAGAAACTATAAGGTGCAGTGGTGACTGTAGTTTAAAAATAAAAAACACCTGCCTTAAAGTGACAGGGCGGGCCGTGGACTGGATACACCACAAGAGAAAGAAATTTATCAGGTAAGCATAAATTTTGTTTTCTCTTGTAAGGTGTATCCAGTCCACGGGTTCATCCATTACTTGTGGGATACCAATACCAAAGCTTTAGGACACGGATGAAGGGAGGGACAAGGCAGGAACTTAAACGGAAGGCACCACTGCCTGCAAGACCTTTCTCCCAAAAATAGCTTCCGAGGAAGCAAAAGTATCAAATTTGTAGAATTTAGAAAAAGTATGAAGCGAAGACCAAGTCGCCGCCTTACAAATCTGTTCAACAGAGGCCTCATTTTTAAAAGCCCATGTGGAAGCTACCGCTCTAGTGGAATGAGCTGTAATTCTTTCAGGAGGCTGCTGGTCAGCAGTCTCATAAGCTAAGCGGATTATACTTCTTAACCAAAAAGAAAGAGAAGATGCTGAAGCCTTTTGGCCTCTACTCTGTCCAGAGTAGACGACAAACAAAGCAGATGTTTGATGAAAATCCTTAGTAGCTTGTAAATAAAACTTTAAAGCACGAACCACGTCAAAATTGTGTAATAGACGTTCCTTCTTTGAAGAAGGATTAGGACACAGTGAAGGAACAACAATCTCCTGATTGATATTCTTATTAGATACCACCTTAGGAAGAAAACCAGGTTTGGTACGCAAAACTACCTTATCTGCATGGAAGATCAGATAAGGGGAATCACACTGTAAGGCAGATAACTCTGAAACTCTTCGAGCCGAAGAGATAGTTACCAAAAAACAGAACTTTCCAAGATAAAAGCTTGATATCTATGGAATGCAGAGGTTCAAACGGAACCCCTTGAAGAACTTTAAGAACTAAATTTAAACTCCATGGCGGAGCAACGGATTTAAAAACACAGGCTTGATTCTAACTAAAGCCTGACAAAATGCCTGAACGTCTGGAACATCTGCCAGACGCTTGTGCAGAAGAATAGACAGAGCAGAAATCTGTCCCTTTAAGGAACTAGCTGACAATCCCTTCTCCAATCCTTCTTGGAGAAAGGATAATATCCTAGGAATCCTGACCTTACTCCATGAGTAACCCTTGAATTCACACCAATGAAGATATTTACACCATATCTTATGATAGATTTTCCTGGTGACAGGCTTTCGAGCCTGAATTAAGGTATCAATGACCTACTCGGAGAAACCACGTTTTGAAATCAAGCGTTCAATCTCCAAGCAGTCAGCCGCAGAGAAATTAGATTTGGATGTTTGAATGGACCTTGAAGTAGAAGGTCCTGCCTCAGCGGCAGAGTCCATGGTGGAAAGGATGACATGTCCACCAGATCTGCATACGAAGTCCTGCGTGGCCACGCAGGTGCTATCAAAATCACTGAAGCTCTCTCCTGCTTCATCTTGGCAATCAGACGAGGGAGGAGAGGAAATGGTGGAAATGCATAAGCCAGGCTGAAGGACCAGGGCGCTGATAGAGCATCTATCAGTGCTGCCTGGGGATCCCTTGACCTGGACCCGTAACAAAAAAGCTTGGCGTTCTGATGAGACGCCATCAGATCCAGTTCTGGTTTGCCCCATAGTTGAATCAGCTGGGCAAATACCTCCGGATGGAGTTCCCACTCCCTCGGATGAAAAGTCTGCCGACTTAGAAAATCCGCCTCCCAGTTCTCTACTCCTGGGATATGGATAGCTGAGAGAAGGCAAGAGTGAACCTCTGCCCATAGAATTATCTTTGAAACCTCCATCATGGCCAGGGGACTCCTTGTTCCCCCCTGATGGTTGATATAGACTACAGTCTTTATATTGTCCGACTGAAATTTGATGAACTTGGCCGCAGCTAGTTGAGGCCAAGCCTGAAGAGCATTGAATATCGTTCTTAGTTCTAGAATGTTTATCGGAAGGAGGGCTTCCTCCTGAGTCCACGAACCCTGAGCCTTCAGGGAGTTCCAGACTAAGCCCCAGCCCAGAAGGCTGGCATCTGTCGTCACAGATCACCACCAGAGAAGAGAATCCCTGGTCTCTTGATCCAGATCTAACAGAGGAGACAAATCTGTGTAGTCCCCATTCCACTGGTTGAGCATGCAAAGTTGCAGTGGTCTGAGATGTAGGCGGGCAAACGGAACTATGTCCATTGCCGCTACCATTAGGCCGATCATTTCCATACACTGAGCCACTGATGGCCCAGAAGTGGAATGAAGAGCACGGCAAGAGGTTAGAAGCTTTGAAATCCTGACCTCTGTGAGAAAATTTTTAATTTCTACTGAATCTATCAGAGTTCCTAGGAAGGAAACTCTTGTGAGAGGAGAGAGAGAACTCTTTTCTATGTTCACTTTCCACCCGTGAGACCTCAGAAAGGCCAGAACAATGTCCGTATGGGACTTGGCGATTTGAAAAGTCGATGCCTGAATCAGAATGTCGTCTAGGTAAGGGCTACCACTATGCCCCGCGGCCTTAGAACCGCCAGAAGGGACCCTAGAACCTTCGTAAAGATTCTTGGTGCCGTGGCTAACCAGAAGGGCAGAGCCACAAACTAGTAATGCCTGTCTAGGAAGGCGAACCTGAGGAACTGATGATGATCTCTGTGAATCGGAATGTGGAGATAAGCATCCTTTAAGTCCACGGTAGTCGTATATTGACCCTCCTGGATCATAGGGAGGATAGTTCGGATTGTCTCCATCTTGAAGGATGGGACCCTGAGAAATTTGTTTAGGATCTTGTGATCCAAGATAGGTCTGAAAGTTCCCTCTTTTTTGTGAACTATAAACAGATTTGAATAGAAACCCAGCCCCTGTTCCTCTCTTGGAACTGGGTGGATCACTCCCATAACCAGTAGGTCTTGAACGCAACATAAGAATGCCTCTCTTTTTATCTGGTTTACAGATAGTTGTGAGAGATGAAATCTCCCCTTTGGAGATGAACCTTTGAATTCCAGAAGATATCCCTGGGAAACAATCTCTAATGCCCAGGGATCCTGGACGTCTCTTGCCCAAGCCTGGACGAAGAGAGAAAGTCTGCCCCCTACTAGATCCGGTCCCAGATCGGGGGCAACTCCTTCATGCTGTCTTAGAGGCAGCCGCAGGTTTCTTGGCCTGCTTCCCCTTGTTCCAAGCCTGGTTAGGTCTCCAGACTGGTTTGGACTGGGCGAAATTTCCCTCTTGTTTTGCATTAGAGGAAGTTGAAGCTGCGCCACTCTTGAAGTTTCTAAAGGAACGAAAATTATTCTGTTTGGTCCTTTACTTATTGGACCTATCCTGAGGAAGGGTGTGATCTTTTCCTCCAGTAATATCAAAATAGAAAATGAACAAGTGAAGGGGAGCCGTATATCAATTGATAAAAATGTTTTTGAGAAAAAGGATTGAAAAAAAAATATATATATATATATATATTAAAAAAGTGCTTTTAATCGTATTACAACGTGATAGCTAAACTGATATTGAAAATACAGAATTTGTATATGTTAACTAATGAGTGTGGTGGTAAGAAAAGGAAGGTGAGACATGGGTAATGTACAAAATGTGACAATTTTTATATTGTGCAATGTAGCAGATACAAGTTGAAACAATTACAAGTTGCAAAAAATACAAGAAATACAAGAAATAGGCTAGTTTAAAAATGCCAAGTTAAAAAGACATAAAAACATAATTTATGCTTACCTGATAAATTCCTTTCTTCTGTTGTGTGATCAGTCCACGGGTCATCATTACTTCTGGGATATAACTCCTCCCCAACAGGAAATGCAAGAGGATTCACCCAGCAGAGCTGCATATAGCTCCTCCCCTCTACGTCACTCCCAGTCATTCGACCAAGAATCAACGAGAAAGGAGAAACCAAGGGTGAAGTGGTGACTGGAGTATAATTTAAAAGATATTTACCTGCCTTAAAACAGGGCGGGCCGTGGACTGATCACACAACAGAAGAAAGGAATTTATCAGGTAAGCATAAATTATGTTTTCTTCTGTTATGTGTGATCAGTCCACGGGTCATCATTACTTCTGGGATACCAATACCAAAGCAAAAGTACACGGATGACGGGAGGGATAGGCAGGCTCATTATACAGAAGGAACCACTGCCTGAAGAACCTTTCTCCCAAAAATAGCCTCCGAAGAAGCAAAAGTGTCAAATTTGTAAAATTTGGAAAAAGTATGAAGCGAAGACCAAGTTGCAGCCTTGCAAATCTGTTCAACAGAGGCCTCATTCTTAAAGGCCCAAGTGGAAGCCACAGCTCTAGTAGAATGAGCTGTAATTCTTTCAGGAGGCTGCTGTCCAGCAGTCTCATAGGCTAAACGAATTATGCTACGAAGCCAGAAGGAGAGAGAGGTAGCCGAAGCCTTATGACCTCTCCTCTGACCAGAGTACACGACAAACAGGGAAGACGTTTGTCGAAAATCCTTAGTTGCCTGCAAGTAGAACTTGAGGGCACGAACTACATCCAGATTGTGTAGAAGACGTTCCTTCTTTGAAGAAGGATTTGGACACAAGGATGGAACAACAATCTCTTGATTGATATTCCTGTTAGTGACTACCTTAGGTAAGAACCCAGGTTTAGTACGCAGAACTACCTTGTCTGAGTGAAAAATCAGATAAGGAGAATCACAATGTAAGGCTGATAACTCAGAGACTCTTCGAGCCGAGGAAATAGCCATTAAAAACAGAACTTTCCAAGATAACAATTTTATATCAATGGAATGAAGGGGTTCAAACGGAACACCCTGTAAAACGTTAAGAACTAAGTTTAAACTCCATGGCGGAGCAACAGTTTTAAACACAGGCTTGATCCTAGCTAAAGCCTGACAAAAGGCCTGGACGTCTGGATTTTCTGACAGACGCCTGTGTAACAAGATGGACAGAGCTGAGATCTGTCCCTTTAATGAGCTAGCCGATAAACCCTTTTCTAAACCTTCTTGTAGAAAGGACAATATCCTAGGAATCCTAACCTTACTCCAGGAGTAACCTTTGGATTCGCACCAGTATAGGTATTTACGCCATATCTTATGGTAAATCCTTCTGGTAACAGGCTTCCTAGCCTGTATCAGGGTATCAATAACCGACTCAGAAAAACCACGTTTTGATAAAATCAAGCGTTCAATTTCCAAGCAGTCAGCTTCAGAGAAGTTAGATTTTGATGTTTGAATGGACCCTGTATCAGAAGGTCCTGTCTTAGAGGTAGAGACCAAGGCGGACAGGATGACATGTCCACTAGATCTGCATACCAAGTCCTGCGTGGCCATGCAGGCGCTATTAGAATCACTGATGCTCTCTCCTGTTTGATTTTGGCAATCAATCGAGGAAGCAGCGGGAAGGGTGGAAACACATAAGCCATCCCGAAGTTCCAAGGTGCTGTCAAGGCATCTATCAGAACCGCTCCCGGATCCCTGGATCTGGACCCGTAGCGAGGAAGTTTGGCGTTCTGGCGATACGCCATGAGATCTATCTCTGGTTTGCCCCAACGTCGAAGTATTTGGGCAAAGACCTCCGGATGAAGTTCCCACTCCCCCGGATGAAAAGTCTGGCGACTCAAGAAATCCGCCTCCCAGTTCTCCACTCCCGGGATGTGGATTGCTGACAGGTGGCAAGAGTGAGACTCTGCCCAGCGAATTATCTTTGATACTTCCATCATTGCTAGGGAGCTTCTTGTCCCTCCTTGATGGTTGATGTAAGCTACAGTCGTGATGTTGTCCGACTGAAACCTGATGAACCCCCGAGTTTTTAACTGGGGCCAAGCCAGAAGGGCATGGAGAACTGCTCTTAATTCCAGAATGTTTATTGGCAGGAGACTTTCCTCCTGATTCCATTGTCCCTGAGCCTTCAGAGAATTCCAGACAGCGCCCCAACCTAGTAGGCTGGCGTCTGTTGTTACAATTGTCCAGTCCGGCCTGCTGAATGGCATCCCCCTGGACAGATGTGGCCGAGAAAGCCACCATAGAAGAGAGTTTCTGGTCTCTTGATCCAGATTCAGAGTAGGGGACAAGTCTGAGTAATCCCCATTCCACTGACTCAGCATGCACAATTGCAGCGGTCTGAGATGTAGACGTGCAAAGGGTACTATGTTCATTGCTGCTACCATTAAGCCGATCACCTCCATGCATTGAGCTACTGACGGGAGTTGAATGGAATGAAGGACACGGCATGCATTTAGAAGCTTTGTTAATCTGTCTTCTGTCAGATAAATCTTCATTTCTACAGAATCTATAAGAGTCCCCAAGAATGGAACTCTTGTGAGAGGAAAAAGAGAACTCTTCTTTTCGTTCACTTTCCATCCATGCGACCTTAGAAATGCCAGAACTAACTCTGTATGAGACTTGGCAGTTTGAAAGCTTGAAGCTTGTATCAGAATGTCGTCTAGGTACGGAGCTACCGAAATTCCTCGCGGTCTTAGTACCGCCAGAAGGGCACCCAGAACCTTTGTGAAGATTCTTGGAGCCGTAGCCAATCCGAATGGAAGAGCTACAAACTGGTAATGCCTGTCTAAGAAGGCAAACCTTAGATACCGGTAATGATCTTTGTGAATCGGTATGTGAAGGTAAGCATCCTTTAAATCCACTGTGGTCATGTACTGACCCTTTTGGATCATGGGTAAGATTGTCCGAATAGTTTCCATTTTGAACGATGGAACTCTTAGGAATTTGTTTAGGATCTTTAAATCCAAGATTGGCCTGAAAGTTCCCTCTTTTTTGGGAACCACAAACAGGTTTGAGTAAAACCCTTGTCCTTGTTCCGACCGCGGAACCGGATGGATCACTCCCATTAATAACAGATCTTGTACACAGCGTAGAAACGCTTCTTTCTTTATCTGGTTTGTTGACAACCTTGACAGATGAAATCTCCCTCTTGGGGGAGAGAATTTGAAGTCTAGAAGGTATCCCTGAGATATGATCTCTAGCGCCCAGGGATCCTGAACATCTCTTGCCCAAGCCTGGGCGAAGAGAGAGAGTCTGCCCCCCACTAGATCCGGTCCCGGATCGGGGGCCCTCGGTTCATGCTGTCTTTGGGGCAGCAGCAGGTTTCCTGGCCTGCTTGCCCTTGTTCCAGGACTGGTTAGGTTTCCAGCCTTGTCTGTAACGAGCAACAGCTCCTTCCTGTTTTGGTGCAGTGGAAGTTGATGCTGCTCCTGCTTTGAAATTCCGAAAGGGACGAAAATTAGACTGTCTAGCCTTAGCTTTGGCTTTGTCTTGAGGCAGGGCGTGGCCCTTACCTCCTGTAATGTCAGCGATAATTTCTTTCAAACCGGGCCCAAATAAAGTTTGCCCCTTGAAAGGTATATTAAGTAATTTGGACTTAGAAGTTACATCAGCTGACCAGGATTTTAGCCACAGCGCCCTACGTGCCTGAATGGCGAATCCTGAGTTCTTAGCCGTAAGTTTGGTTAAATGTACTACGGCCTCCGAAATGAATGAATTAGCTAGTTTAAGGACTCTAAGCCTGTCCGTAATGTCGTCCAGCGTAGCTGAACTAAGGTTCTCTTCCAGAGACTCAATCCAAAATGCTGCCGCAGCCGTAATTGGCGCGATGCATGCAAGGGGTTGCAATATAAAACCTTGTTGAACAAACATTTTCTTAAGGTAACCCTCTAATTTTTTATCCATTGGATCTGAAAAAGCACAGCTATCCTCCACCGGGATAGTGGTACGCTTAGCTAAAGTAGAAACTGCTCCCTCCACCTTAGGGACCGTTTGCCATAAGTCCCGTGTGGTGGCGTCTATTGGAAACATCTTTCTAAATATTGGAGGGGGTGAGAACGGCACACCGGGTCTATCCCACTCCTTAGTAACAATTTCAGTTAGTCTCTTAGGTATAGGAAAAACGTCAGTACTCGCCGGTACCCGCAAAGTATTTATCCAACCTACACAATTTTTCTGGTATTGCAACAGTGTTACAATCATTAAGAGCCGCTAAAACCTCCCCTAGTAATACACGGAGGTTCTCCAATTTAAATTTAAAATTTGAAATATCTGAATCCAATCTGTTTGGATCAGAACCATCCCCACAGAATGAAGCTCTCCGTCCTCATGTTCTGCAAGCTGTGACGCAGTATCAGACATGGCCCTAGTATTATCAGCGCACTCTGTTCTCACCCCAGAGTGATCACGCTTGCCTCTTAGTTCTGGTAATTTAGCCAAAACTTCAGTCATAACAGTAGCCATATCTTGTAATGTTATCTGTAATGGCCGCCCAGATGTACTAGGCGCCATAATATCACGCACCTCCCGGGCGGGAGATGCAGGTACTGACACGTGAGGCGAGTTAGTCGGCATAACTCTCCCCTCGCTGTTTGGTGAAATTTGTTCAATTTGTACAGATTGGCTTTTATTTAAAGTAGCATCAATACAGTTAGTACATAAATTTCTATTGGGCTCCACCTTGGCATTGGAACAAATGACACAGATATCTTCCTCTGAATCAGACATGTTTAACACACTAGCAATAAACTTGCAACTTGGTTACAATCTTATTTAACAAAAACGTACTGTGCCTCAAAGAAGCACTAAACGATTAAATGACAGTTGAAATAATGAACTGAAAGACAGTTATAGCATCAATCCTTAAAAACAACACAACTTTTAGCAAAGGTTTGTTCCCATTAGTAAAGTAACAATAATTAAATTTGAAACATAAAAATTACAGAGCAACGTTTTTAATCACAGTCAATATATAAGTCTCACAGCTCTGCTGAGAGAATCTACCTCCCTCCAAAGAAGTTTGAAGACCCCTGAGATCTGTTAGAGATGAACCGGATCATGCAGGAAATACAAGAGTAACTGACTGGAATTTTTTGATGCGTAGCAAAGAGCGCCAAAAACGGCCCCTCCCCCTCACACACAGCAGTGAGAGAGAAACGAAACTGTCACAATTAAAACAAGCAACTGCCAAGTGGAAAAATAATGCCCAAATATTTATTCACTCAGTACCTCAGAAAATGCAAACGATTCTACATTCCAGCAAAAACGTTTAACATAATAAATACCTATTAAAAGGTTTAATGTACTTTTAACAGAGTAATTCCGGTGAAATACCATCCCCAGAATACTGAAGTGTAGAGTATACATACATGTCATTATAACGGTATGGCAGGATTTTCTCATCAATTCCATTCAGAAAATAAAAACTGCTACATACCTCAATGCAGATTCATCTGCCCGCTGTCCCCTGATCTGAAGCTTTTACCTCCCTCAGATGGCCGAGAAACAGCAATATGATCTTAACTACTCCGGTTAAAATCATAGTAAAAACTCTGGTAGATTCTTCTTCAAACTCTGCCAGAGAGGCAATAACACGCTCCGGTGCTATTGTAAAATAACAAACTTTTGATTGAAGTTATAAAAAACATAATTTATGCTTACCTGATAAATTCATTTCTTCTGTTGTGTGATCAGTCCACGGGTCATCATTACTTCTGGGATATTATCTGCTCCCCCACAGGAAGTGCAAGAGGATTCACCCAGCAGAGCCGCCACACAGCTCCTCCCCCCTACGTCACCTCCAGTCATTCGACCAAAGACCAACGAGAAAGGAGAAGCCAAGGGTGTAGTGGTGACTGAATTATAATTTAAAAATATGTACCTGCCTTAAAAAACAGGGCGGGCCGTGGACTGATCACACAACAGAAGAAATGAATTTATCAGGTAAGCATAAATTATGTTTTCTTCTGTTATGTGTGATCAGTCCACGGGTCATCATTACTTCTGGGATACCAATACCAAAGCAAAAGTACACGGATGACGGGAGGGATAGGCAGGCTCATTATACAGAAGGAACCACTGCCTGAAGAACCTTTCTCCCAAAAATAGCCTCCGAAGAAGCAAAAGTGTCAAATTTGTAAAATTTGGAAAAAGTATGAAGCGAAGACCAAGTTGCAGCCTTGCAAATCTGTTCAACAGAGGCCTCATTCTTAAAGGCCCAAGTGGAAGCCACAGCTCTAGTGGAATGAGCTGTAATTCTTTCAGGAGGCTGCTGTCCAGCAGTCTCATAGGCTAAACGTATTATGCTACGAAGCCAAAAAGAGAGAGAGGTAGCAGAAGCTTTTTGACCTCTCCTCTGTCCAGAATAAACGACAAACAGGGAAGAAGTTTGGCGAAAATCTTTAGTTGCCTGCAAGTAGAACTTGAGGGCACGAACTACATCCAGATTGTGTAGAAGACGTTCCTTCTTTGAAGACGGATTTGGACACAAGGATGGAACAACAATCTCTTGATTGATATTCCTGTTAGAGACAACCTTAGGTAAGAACCCAGGTTTAGTACGCAGAACTACCTTGTCTGAGTGAAAGATCAGATAAGGAGAATCACAATGTAGGGCTGATAACTCAGAGACTCTTCGAGCCGAGGAAATAGCCATTAAAAACAGAACTTTCCAAGATAACAATTTTATATCAATGGAATGAAGGGGTTCAAACGGAACACCCTGTAAAACGTTAAGAACTAAGTTTAAACTCCATGGCGGAGCAACAGTTTTAAACACAGGCTTGATCCTAGCTAAAGCCTGACAAAAGGCCTGGATGTCTGAATTTTCTGACAGACGCCTGTGTAACAAGATGGACAGAGCTGAGATCTGTCCCTTTAATGAGCTAGCCGATAAACCCTTTTCTAAACCTTCTTGTAGAAAAGACAATATCCTAGGAATCCTAACCTTACTCCAGGAGTAATCTTTGGATTCACACCAGTATAGGTATTTACGCCATATTTTATGGTAAATCTTTCTGGTAACAGGCTTCCTAGCCTGTATCAGGGTATCAATAACCGACTCAGAAAAACCACGTTTTGATAAAATCAAGCGTTCAATTTCCAAGCAGTCAGCTTCAGAGAAGTTAGACTTTGATGTTTGAATGGACCCTGAATCAGAAGGTCCTGTCTTAGAGGTAGAGACCAAGGCGGACAGGATGACATGTCCACTAGATCTGCATACCAAGTCCTGCGCGGCCATGCAGGCGCTATTAGAATCACTGATGCTCTCTCCTGCTTGATTTTGGCAATCAATCGAGGAAGCAGCGGGAAGGGTGGAAACACATAAGCCATCCTGAAGTTCCAAGGTGCTGTCAAAGCATCTATCAGAACCGCTCCCGGATCCCTGGATCTGGATCCGTAGCGAGGAAGTTTGGCGTTCTGGCGAGACGCCATGAGATCTATCTCTGGTTTGCCCCAACGTCGAAGTATTTGGGCAAAGACCTCCGGATGAAGTTCCCACTCCCCCGGATGAAGAGTCTGGCGACTCAAGAAATCCGCCTCCCAGTTCTCCACTCCCGGGATGTGGATTGCTGATAGGTGGCAAGAGTGAGACTCTGCCCAGCGAATTATCTTTGATACTTCTATCATTGCTAGGGAGCTTCTTGTCCCTCCCTGATGGTTGATGTAAGCTACAGTCGTGATGTTGTCCGACTGAAACCTGATGAACCCCCGAGTCTTTAACTGGGGCCAAGCTAGAAGGGCATTGAGAACTGCTCTCAATTCCAGAATGTTTATTGGCAGGAGACTTTCCTCCTGACTCCATTGTCCCTGAGCCTTCAGAGAATTCCAGACAGCGCCCCAACCTAGAAGGCTGGCGTCTGTTGTTACAATTGTCCAGTCCGGCCTGCTGAACGGCATCCCCCTGGACAGATGTGGCCGAGAAAGCCACCATAGAAGAGAGTTTCTGGTCTCTTGATCCAGATTCAGAGTGGGGGACAAATCTGAGTAATCCCCATTCCACTGACTCAGCATGCACAATTGCAGCGGTCTGAGATGTAGGCGTGCAAAGGGTACTATGTCCATTGCTGCTACCATTAAGCCGATCACCTCCATGCATTGAGCTACTGACGGGAGTTGAATGGAATGAAGGACACGGCATGTATTTAGAAGCTTTGTTAATCTGTCTTCTGTCAGATAAATCTTCATTTCTACAGAATCTATAAGAGTCCCCAAGAATGGAACTCTTGTGAGAGGAAAAAGAGAACTCTTCTTTTCGTTCACTTTCCATCCATGCGACCTTAGAAATGCCAGAACTAACTCTGTATGAGACTTGGCAGTTTGAAAGCTTGAAGCTTGTATCAGAATGTCGTCTAGGTACGGAGCTACCGAAATTCCTCGCGGTCTCAGAACCGCTAGAAGGGCACCCAGAACCTTTGTGAAGATTCTTGGAGCCGTAGCCAATCCGAATGGAAGGGCTACAAACTGGTAATGCCTGTCTAAGAAGGCAAACCTTAGATACCGGTAATGATCTTTGTGAATCGGTATGTGAAGGTAAGCATCCTTTAAATCCACTGTGGTCATGTACTGACCCTTTTGGATCATGGGTAAGATTGTCCGAATAGTTTCCATTTTGAACGATGGAACTCTTAGGAATTTGTTTAGGATCTTTAAATCCAAGATTGGCCTGAAAGTTCCCTCTTTTTTGGGAACCACAAACAGGTTTGAGTAAAACCCTTGTCCTTGTTCCGACCGCGGAACCGGATGGATCACTCCCATTAATAATAGATCTTGTACACAGCGTAGAAACGCGTCTTTCTTTATTTGGTTTGTTGACAACCTGGACAGATGAAATCTCCCTCTTGGGGGAGATAATTTGAAGTCTAGAAGGTATCCCTGAGATATGATCTCTAGCGCCCAGGGATCCTGGACATCTCTTGCCCAAGCCTGGGCGAAGAGAGAGAGTCTGCCCCCCACTAGATCCGGTCCCGGATCGGGGGCCCTCGGTTCATGCTGTCTTAGGGGCAGCAGCAGGTTTTCTGGCCTGCTTGCCCTTATTCCAGGACTGGTTAGGTTTCCAGCCTTGTCTGTAACGAGCAACAGCCCCTTCCTGTTTTGGTGCAGTGGAAGTTGATGCTGCACCTGCTTTGAAATTCCGAAAGGGACGAAAATTAGACTGTCTAGCCTTAGCTTTGGCTTCGTCTTGAGGTAGAGCGTGGCCCTTACCTCCTGTAATGTCAGCGATAATTTCTTTCAAACCGGGCCCAAATAAAGTTTGCCCCTTGAAAGGTATATTAAGTAATTTGGACTTAGAAGTTACATCAGCCGACCAGGATTTTAGCCACAGCGCCCTACGTGCCTGAATGGCGAATCCTGAATTCTTAGCCGTAAGTTTGGTTAAATGTACTACGGCCTCCGAAATGAATGAATTAGCTAGTTTAAGGACTCTAAGCCTGTCCGTAATGTCGTCCAGCGTAGCGGAACTAAGGTTCTCTTCCAGAGACTCAATCCAAAATGCTGCCGCAGCCGTAATCGGCGCGATGCATGCAAGGGGTTGCAATATAAAACCTTGTTGAACAAACATTTTCTTAAGGTAACCCTCTAATTTTTTATCCATAGGATCTGAAAAAGCACAGCTATCCTCCACCGGGATAGTGGTGCGCTTAGCTAAAGTAGAAACTGCTCCCTCCACCTTAGGGACCGTTTGCCATAAGTCCCGTGTGGTGGCGTCTATTGGAAACATCTTTCTAAATATTGGAGGGGGTGAGAACGGCACACCGGGTCTATCCCACTCCTTAGTAACAATTTCAGTTAATCTCTCAGGTATAGGAAAAACGTCAGTACTCGCCGGTACCGCAAAGTATTTATCCAACCTACACATTTTCTCTGGTATTGCAACAGTGTTACAATCGTTAAGAGCCGCTAAGACCTCCCCTAGTAATACACGGAGGTTTTCCAATTTAAATTTAAAATTTGAAATATCTGAATCCAATCTGCTTGGATCAGAACCGTCACCTACAGAATGAAGCTCTCCGTCCTCATGCTCTGCAAGCTGTGACGCAGTATCAGACATGGCCCTAGAATTATCAGCGCACTCTGTTCTCACCCCAGAGTGATCACGCTTGCCTCTTAGTTCTGGTAACTTAGCCAAAACTTCAGTCATAACAGTAGCCATATCTTGTAATGTTATCTGTAATGGCTGCCCAGATGTACTAGGCGCCATAATATCACGCACCTCCCGGGCGGGAGACGCAGGTACTGACACGTGAGGCGAGTTAGACGGCATAACTCTCCCCTCGCTGTTTGGTGAAATTTGTTCAATTTGTACAGATTGGCTTTTATTTAAAGTAGCATCAATACAGTTAGTACATAAATTTCTATTGGGCTCCACCTTGGCATTGGAACAAATGACACAGGTATCTTCCTCTGAATCAGACATGTTTAACACACTAGCAAAAAACATGCAACTTGGTTACAATCTTATTTAACAAAAACGTACTGTGCCTCAAAGAAGCACTAAACGATTAAATGACAGTTGAAATAATGAACTGAAAAACAGTTATAGCATCACTCTTTAAAAACAACACAACTTGTTAGCAAAGGTTTGATCCCATTAGTAAAGTAACACTAATTAAATTTTAAACATAAAAATCACAGAGCAACGTTTTAAAACACAGCCACTACATAAGTCTCACAGCTCTGCTGAGAGAATCTACCTCCCTTCAAAGAAGTTTGAAGACCCCTGAGTTCTGTTAGAGATGAACCGGATCATGCAGAAAATACAAGAGTAACTGACTGGAAATTTTTGATGCGTAGCAAAGAGCGCCAAAAAACGGCCCCTCCCCCTCACACACATCAGTGAGAGAGAAACGAAACTGTCATAATCAAAACAAGCAAACTGCCAAGTGGAAAAATAATGCCCAAATATTTATTCACTCAGTACCTCAGAAATGCAAACGATTCTACTTCCAGCAAAAACGTTTAACATGAATTAAATACCTATTAAAAGGTTTAATGTACTTTTACAGAGTAATTCCGGTGAAATACCATCCCCAGAATACTAAAGTGTAGAGTATACATACATGTCATTATAACGGTATGGCAGGATTTTCTCATCAATTCCATTCAGAAAATAAAAACTGCTACATACCTCAATGCAGATTCAACTGCCCGCTGTCCCCTGATCTGAAGCTTTTACCTCCCTCAGATGGCCGAGAAACAGCAATATGATCTTAACTACTCCGGTTAAAATCATAAGAAAAACTCTGGTAGATTCTTCTTCAAACTCTGCCAGAGAAGTAATAACACGCTCCGGTGCTATTGTAAAATAACAAACTTTTGATTGAAGTTATAAAAACTAAGAATAATCACCATAGTCCTCTCACACCTCCTATCTAGTCTTTGGGTGCAAGAGAATGACTGGGGGTGACGTAGGGGGGAGGAGCTGTGTGGCGGCTCTGCTGGGTGAATCCTCTTGCACTTCCTGTGGGGGAGCAGATAATATCCCAGAAGTAATGATGACCCGTGGACTGATCACACATAACAGAAGAAACTAAGTATAATCACCATAGTCCTCTCACACATCCTATCTAGTTGCTGGGTGCAAGAGAATGACTGGGAGTGACGTAGAGGGGAGGAGCTATATGCAGCTCTGCTGGGTGAATCCTCTTGCATTTCCTGTTGGGGAGGAGTTATATCCCAGAAGTAATGATGACCCGTGGACTGATCACACATAACAGAAGAAATACATATTTACACACTGTATATGTGGCTAGTGTGTATCTCACTGCAGTGGATAAAAAATGGATAAAAAAAGAGTAGTATTTATAGGGGCGGTTGATTATTAGGACAGTGCCTTTTAAAGACTTTTTAGAAAGTACCTTAGAAAGTAGTGGTTCCCAAAACTACTTAGTGGTATAGTGGGATCCGTTGAAAGACATTCATGTGGATATGCTATTAGTAATAGCTAAAAAAGGTTCTTTTGTAGATGGTGGTGGTCTCAATACTATTTATCAGTATGGACTCCGGTCTGGTAGCAGGTATCTAATTCCAAATGGAGTTTTCTTTTTCTTCTGTGAAGGTCTTTAATAATTCCGTGATCCCTGCCACTTGGTCTGCAACGTACAGCTATATTCACAAAATAAAATTGGCACTAACCAGTGGTGTCAGTTTCAGTTGCAGCAAGGCAGGTTTTGCCAACTCCTTGTCTCTCTCCTGACTGAGGAAAATCTCAGTCAGGAGAGAGACAAGGAGTTGGCAAAACCTGCCTTGCTGCAACTGAAACTGACACCACTGGTTAGTGCCAATTTTATTTTGTGAATATAGCTGTACGTTGCAGACCAAGTGGCAGGGATCACGGAATTATTAAAGACCTTCACAGAAGAAAAAGAAAACTCCATTTGGAATTAGATACCTGCTACCAGACCGGAGTCCATACTGATAAATAGTATTGAGACCACCACCATCTACAAAAGAACCTTTTTTAGCTATTACTAATAGCATATCCACATGAATGTCTTTCAACGGATCCCACTATACCACTAAGTAGTTTTGGGAACCACTACTTTCTAAGGTACTTTCTAAAAAGTGTTTAAAAGGCACTGTCCTAATAATCAACCGCCCCTATAAATACTACTCTTTTTTATCCATTTTTTATCCACTGCAGTGAGATACACACTAGCCACATACAGTGTGTAAATATGTATTTTATGTATTTTATGTCTTTTTAACTTGGCATTTTTAAACTAGCCTATTTCTTGTATTTCTTGTATTTTTTGCAACTTGTAATTGTTTCAACTTGTATCTGCTACATTGCACAATATAAAAATTGTCACATTTTGTACATTACCCATGTCTCACCTTCCTTTTCTTACCACCACACTCATTAGTTAACATATACAAATTCTGTATTTTCAATATCAGTTTAGCTATCACGTTGTAATACGATTAAAAGCACTTTTTTAATATATATATATATATATTTTTCAATCCTTTTTCTCAAAAACATTTTTATCAATTGATATACGGCTCCCCTTCACTTGTTCATTTTCTATTTCACATCGATAACAATTTGGAGGAATTGTTATCTCTCAGAAGGGTGTAGAGCATATTTCTTATCACTCAAATATTTATTTTGCTCATTATTATTCAAATATTATTAAGGTGCACTCGCTCCATCCTGTAACTTAAATACCCTCCAGTAATATCAGAAATGATCTCCTTCAGACCAGGCCTGAATAGGGTCTGTCCCTTGAAGGGGATGTTAAGAAGCTTAGACTTTGAAGTAACGTCTGCTGACCAGGACTTAAGCCATAACACCCTATGCGCCAAAATGGCAAAACCTGAATTCTTAGCCGTTAGCTTGGTTAACTGAAAAACGGCGTCAGAAATAAAGGAATTAGCTAACTTAAGAGCTTTAATCCTGTCTAGAATATCGTCTAACGGGGTCTCTACCTGCAGAGCCTCCTCAAGAGACTCGAAGCAAAAAGCCGCTGCAGCAGAAACTGGGGCTATGCATGCAAGAGGCTGGAGAATAAAACCTTGATGTATAAAAATTTTCTTAAGGAGACCCTCCAATTTTTTATCCATAGGATCTAGGAAAGCACATCTGTCCTCGACGGGGAAAGTTGTACGCTTAGCTAGGGTAGAGACTGCTCCCTCCACCTTAGGGACCGTCTGCCACGAGTCCCGTATGGGGGCATCTATGGGAAACATCTTTTTGAAAGCAGGACGGGGAGAGAACGGCACACCTGGTCTATCCCATTCCTTAGTAATAATTTCCGAAAACCTCTTAGGGACTGGAAAAAACATCAGTGTAAACAGGCACTGCAAAGTATTTGTCCATTTTACACAATTTCTCTGGAACCACAATGGGGTCAGTGTCATCCAGAGTCGCTAAAACCTCCCTAAGCAATAAGCGGAGGTGTTCAAGCTTAAATTTAAACGCTGTCATTTCAGAATCAGACTGAAGTAACACCTTCCCTGAGTCTGAAATGTCACCCACAGATAGAAGCTCACCTACCTTGGCTTCTGAGTATTGTGAGGGTATATCGGACACAGGCATTAAAGCGTCAGAAAGCTCTGTATTAGTTCTAGCCCCAGAGCTGTCTCGCTTTCCTT
>NC_069499.1:1545813061-1545883061 GCF_027579735.1 Bombina bombina
AGTATTAACCCCATAAAAAATGAAAGGAAACAAATAAATACTGATAATATTCATCAGTATTTTTTGTTTTCATTAATTAACTTTGTGCATTCATTCAGATTTTTGTTTTGCAAAAGCAAAAAGCCGATTTTTCGATGCATTCGTAACAAAACTAATGCACATCCCTACTATCGGTTGTGCTACACTTGTAGTCTAGCCCAATATTTGGTCATACTATGAACCAATGAGCATTAGCAGGAAGTGCCTATAAGCTAATGGATATTTGTAAGAAAGCAAATGATTCAGTTGTATTAGTTTCAATTTAAATAGCTGTTACTTTACATTTTTTTTCATTCTCTTGTAAGGGCTAGATTACAAGTGAAGCACTATCTTAACGTTCGCTGGTAAAGAGGCAAATTTGTCCCTTTACCAGCAAATGTTAAATAACCAACCATTGCAAGTGCCTGATTAATGTTACTGCTAGCTCATTTTTACACTTAATGCTAGAAATCATTAACCAGAGGTCAGACCTCTGTAATATCAGCGCACATTTACGTGCGCGGGTATTACGGAGTTTAGCGTCAATATTGCGCTTGCGTAAGCGCAATATTGTGCTACACTCGTAATCTAGGCCTAAATTTTATTACAATTACAATTTAGTACAATGTCCTCCTAATAAATATATAGATATGTGAAGCAATATTGAATTCTAGGTTCTTATATAAGTGCCAGGATTGGCTGAGGTAAAACTTTCACTGAAGGTCAGCTAAGTCTGATGCAATCCTGTGCACAAGCGGATAGATTACATCTACAATAAAGTAGACAATGTCATGAAAGTTAATCTACATTACCTACACCATCACTAGGTATTCTATGATAAGGTTATAAAAGATGGAGCCATACATTTACAGATGATACCTTTTTCACTTGTAACAGGCGGACTTGTGTTCTTTGGGATCTGCAGCCTGGTTCTAGATGTATTTAAGATTGGATATTACATCAGCTACATTGAGTGTGAGTCTTCAATCAAACTCATCCATCCAATGGTGCAGAGCGCATTTATCATCCTTCAGGTGAGAGTCTTTAACACACAATATACATAAATATATAGATGTTCATACTTCTATATCCATAACAGTGACGTTTCAACTGTATCTTCTCTATGTTTTGTCTTTATCATCATCTCCTGCAGATTGTAAGCTCTTTGGACAGGGCCCTCCTGCATAAATTGTTTTGTTTATTCTGTTTTAATCTTTCTGTTTCTTTTTTTATTTTTACCACAAATCAGTGTCATTATGTTATGATTCATCATGTACCCAGCACTAAATAATACATCTCTCCATATTTAATCTTTGGTTTCTGTTTTACAGACATATTTCCTCTGGGTCTCCAGCAAACACTGTGTGCAGATTCATACCAACATCTCCAGGTAAGGCATGTCTATATCAGCTGTCCAGGGTATCTATAGAGTATTGTTCATGTTTGTGCCATGTGATAGCTGCAGATCATTTTTTTTTTTTATTATTTTAGGTATGGACTAATGCTAATACTGATCACAAACCTTAGCATATGGATGGCGGCTGTGACTGATGAGTCTGTCCATCAAACCTCTGACCTGGAAGATGATTACCCTGACCTTCATAATGCCTTGCATGGATCTGATGACAGTAAAGGTATGTGGCTTTAACTATTTGTATATAAGGGGAAGAAATTGTAATATTTAGCTCTTACTATTTATATGTAAGGGGATAAAATTGTAAACTTTTGCTCCTGTAAATTCTTGCACCATTCAGTCAATAATGTACTTTTTCTTGCTCCCTCTAGGTGTTAGTGGAGTGCATAAACACACATGTCAATGCAGTAATCGTCTGTGTCATATCTTCCAGGAGGGCTATTATTACCTGTATCCCTTTAACATAGAGTACAGCCTCTTTGCCTCAGCCATGACTTATGTCATGTGGAAGAACGTGGGCCGCGTAATGGATGATCATGTGCCACCTCATAGCCGACTTAGCCCCTGCTTTTGTTTCAAGAGTATCTTTGTGGGTCTCCTGCTTGGTGTAGTGGTGGTGCTCGGTGGTGTTATCACTCTTGTTCTCTACAAGATCAAGGTCAACAGTCCAGAACGTGCACAAAAGGCTCATATCATGTTCTACTCTTTTAACATTGTAACGCTCAGTCTAATGTCTATGGCCTCCCTTGCTGGTTCTATTATCTACAGATTTGACAAGAGAGATATAGATGTCCACAAGAATCCTACAAGGACTTTGGATGTGGCCCTTCTTCTTGGGGCTGCTCTAGGTCAGTACTGCATTGCCTACTACACCATAGTAGCAATGGTGAGCACCACTCCTGGCAAACTGCTTAACTGCTTGAACTTGGTATACTCTCTGCTCATGATTGTGCAACACACTGTGCAGAACACCTTCATTATTGAGGGGCTGCACAGGGAGCCCTTCAAGGATGAAGCCTTAGAGCCAGAAAAAGGTTTGGCTTTTGCCAATGTAGCTGTGACATCTTCATTGCCTGACAATCTTTCACTAGCATTCTCAATGCCGGGCCCAGATCATGTGGTTAATGACAATCAGGAAACACATCCAAAGCAAAATCTCAAGAGAAGACTGGTTCAGGAGATCTCCCTCTTTCTGCTCTTGTGTAATATCATTGTAAGTTTTGGGGTTCCTGCATCCATTCTGCAATTTTGCATAGTAACACTTTAAATATACTACTTATCCAGAGTAACAGTAAAATCAAACTTAATGATATTGCTTGTCATGTTTTTCTTTTCCTTTCATTACTAGGCATAAATATCTCCCAAGGTTGTTATATCCTATACTATTCACTTATCACTATTCAAGATTCTAATATTAAATACTTACATTGATGTCTCTTCTCTCCACAGCTTTGGCTCATGCCAGCATTTGGTGCTCGACCACAGTTGAAAAATAATCTGGAGTTAAATTTCTATGGAATTCAGATATGGTCGATAATAACCAACATTTGCCTTCCATTTGGCATCTTCTACCGCATGCACTCAGCTGCAAGTCTCCTAGAGGTGTTTAGAATGTCCTAGGAGCAACTGACATAGACCAGTTGGAGAGTGAATGCTTTCTAAATAAGGAGCGATAAAAAACTATGAAAGGACTATGAAGGATTGTAGCTAAAAATGAGAAGCTACAGATAACGAAACCTTAAAGAGAAACAAGGAATGTAGGAGAATATAATTATGATCCTGGAAATGAGAACATTGGGGAAAATAGACATTCTCAGGGACACTTCCTGGATTAATGAAAACTTGGAACCACATGAAGGATGTTTTGTTACCTCATTATAACCCCATCATATAATTTGTGAGATCATCACAAGGTGTATTTTTATAAAAGTATATATTTAAAGAAATTGCACTTACAATTGGTGTACAATTTTGTGGGTTGAGGGAGCTTGGCATGTGAATCAAGCTTTGTCCCACACTAAATGATGTATCTGCACAACTGTATGTTCATATTGTGTATTATGCACAGTGCCAACAATTTTACCATGTTCCTTATGGTTTGTGCACAAGCATAATTTTATGGGCTAAAACTGAGCTGTAAAGGCCAAATGAAGTTTGTAGATATGATGAGAAATGCATGAATGTTATTGTATAAATGGATGTCTGAGCGTATGAGTGTGAGTATGTTCATGTGTGCATCATATGCCTGAGCCTTCATAGATTTGTATTTTATCTCCCGGTCCTGCAAACTGAATACTGTATATTCTGTATATGTGTTGCTGACTGGAAAACAGCTTTTTAAAAGAGTGAGTGTGCACTTATAGACAAGAGAATATCAGAAGTGGAAAAAGGAAGGGCAATGGAATCAATCAAATATGTGTTTGCCTGAGTCTTAAAGTAACACATCTCAGGATAACATTAATAGGAAAATGGTCGCACTTATGTGATTGAGTGCATGACATATCATTTGCTGAAACTTTCTCCATGTGTATATATGTTTCTATTTTGTATTTTAATGCATAAAGATTCTGTGTTTAGCCGTGTATTTATGATTGGGATTTTACAAATTCTAATTATGCTTTGACAGCTTCTGTCTAAATTTAATATAGGGTAATACTTTGTATATGTATGGTATATGTATGTGTATATTTTACAATTGAAAGTGCATTTTGTATTTAAATAAAACTGACAGCTTCATTTTTCAGAGGGCTTCATTACATTCTATGTGCCTAATAATCAAAGATTCTCTAGTTTGTAGAGAAATTATAGTTTAGACTTCACAGTGGCTGAACTCACTAAATTCTATAAGAAAAATGATGGAACCTGGAAGTCCCAGAGAGGTGAGAAATGTCTTCCATAGAAAGTAATGAGGCTCTCTGGGATACAGGATTACAGAGGGGATAGTGAACTTAACAGAAGAACACTTGGGACTGATATAAAGTCTCAATTTGCAGCAAATACAAATTAGACTTAAATGTTTTCACTACAATTTAACTTGTTTTTGTCTCTAGGTTGATATATATTAATTTTCTGTCAGTTAAATAAGTGTATTGTGAACTTTGAGCAAACTTCACATACAAATAGTTGGCAAGATAAATTCTTTAGTGGAAAAAATATGTTACATCAAAGTAAATATAAAAATAACCAGATTATGTTAAAAACTGCAAATAACTTACTTGTTTTCTTGCCAAATGAGCATGTCTCAGTGTAGCCACTGCCTACAGCTAGATAAGCAAGAAGACACAGCAGAACTTAGGTTTGATTGTCACATGATTTTTGCATCATGATAATATACTGATACAAGCTAGATAAGATGTCTCCGAGAAACACTTCAAAAGAAAAACTGTTTCCTTGCCTTACTGTAGGGACTCCAGCCCTCGTGTTGGTCTGTGACAGGAAGTAATGTATAATAAATGCAAAATAAGTGTGATAAAGAATGATGCATTCAAAGTAAAGATTAGTCTGAGAATAGCATGTAAATGTATTTCTAAAGTTTCATTAGCTTTTTAAATATTGAAAAAATAAGTGTAACATTTTAGTATTTATAAAACAATGGGATGTGCCCTGTTGTCTGCTGTAGCCAATTAGGGACAGTTATAAATAGGCCAATGGCTGGGTGAAATATAAGTTTCCTGCTCTTCCATTTCTAACAGGAACTGAAAGCTCACAATTTCAGAATGGAATTACAGAAAAGGGGGACAAAATAAATAATGAAAGAATATTGCAGACTTCTCTTTCTATGTGTGATTTATCATTTTATAATGCTATCTCAAAGTGTTTAATGCCTCTTTAAGTTTTAATATCGGCTCACTGTCACTTTAATAAACATCTCCCATGAATAAGCCCCAGGAAATAGCTGTGTGAAGTTGGTACCCCATGTAATTAAATTGTGAATACAAATATACCATTCTTTAGTGCTACTTTAGTGCTTCAGGAAATGCACACATCAATAGAATGCACTTTAAAAATATAATTTATCTAATGTAATTGCATGTATACATTTATACATAAATTAAAGACCTAACTGCAGTTTTGTCTTTTCTAAATTACTGTAAACTCCCTGGAATGAGAGGGTCACTGCACAATCCTTCCTGTATCATATGAGATAAGTAGCACACCGGTACTTCATGGAAATGATAAACACAGAAAAATAAATACAGACGGAGAATGAGGAACACTTACTGCAATCTGTCTGGAAACAGACCTGATTAAAGAGAGGTGGTTTAACAGGAAAAAAGGGATATTTCACATGAATCTTATTCTTATCAGTCATTAATCACTTGGCATTACAGTAATCTTTTTGTTTTTTTTTAAGAAATACTTCATTGGAAGTACGTCACCCACACATGTAATAAATAAAGCTTAGTTCAGTATTGGCAGCGTTAATAGATTAGGATTTTACTGGGTTACTTGGGCAATATAGGCTGTAATTATTAGAAAGAAAATCTCCTAAAATATTTCCTCCCAGGACTTTCAAGCTAAGGGTTTGATCACATGAAAACTAACAATTACTCTTGATGAATTAAGAAAAATAGCTGAAGAAAGTCACCCTTCCTGAAGGTTACGAGCACTGTAGCCAATCAAATGCAGAGACACACCAAACTCTTGAAATAGATATGCAACACCCAAAGACACATTCTCTGAGGGAAGTTGAACACACCTGCAAAAAAACAAAAACAAATAAAAAGAATTATATTAAATATGCAAATATGTTTACCTATGTAGTAGATACTAGAAGTAGTTGAATATATAAAGTTGTTCTCCAATTTCACACAGAGTTCCCATCAATAAGCAAAACTCAATAAGGAAAATATATTACATTTGACAGTTCCACAGGAAAACTCAACTTTTCATTTTGATATTAAAGGGACCAGTAACCAAACATATTTCTTAGATAATTCAAATTGAGCTACAGCTAAAAAAACCCAAAATCTTTCCAATTTTATATAGGTTAATTGATAATTATACATTTTTGAGCACTGAATTACAGAAATGTTTGCAAAACCTGTACATTAAAAGCATTCATGCAAAGCTACTACCATATAATGTTTCAGATACTGTAAATGCAGATTACTGAGCTTATCTAGGTATGCTTGCCAACAAAGGATACATTTGATAATTGAAGTAAATAAGTAAATTGGATTTTTTTTTAAATGATACACTCTATCTAAATCCCACATAATTGGAGGTTACAAATATTTCAAATTGAGGCCTCAAGATCCAGTTGCTCATGATTCTTGGGGTATGTGGGGGTAAAGCAACAACCATTTGAACAACTTTCCTCATCTCTGGGGTTTATGGGTGACAGACCCTGTGCAAATACCCCTCATGTAACTTCACAATACTTCAAATAAGCAAAGGTTAGAGACTACATTTCCTATCTCACATACAAACAGGGGTTTGAGTCTATATCTCAATACATATCTCCACCACCAGTGTGTGATTGTGAAGATAAGCCAATACCTACCTCTGGTAAGCAGGGTCTGGGGAGCAACATTTCATTAAGCACCCCTGTCTTTCAAAAGTAGCTATACAGTTGTACAGTTCAGTTAAGCTGGTTTCTCATAGGAACATGATAGAGGCCAGCAGTTCAGTTAACCAATGCCTATCTCCTGCAAGCAAGGGTTAAGAGCCTATGCTTCATTAAACACCCCATATATCCCATACGCATTGGTTAGGGGACTATATCATACTTCCCAGGATTTCTGGGACTGGAGGTAAGGGGAGCTTAAGTTGTATGTATTGACCAATCTGTGTATTGCGGAAGGACTCGCTACAAGAGGGGTGGCGTGTCGTAGGCAGGGACAAATAAGAAATAACAGTAAAATAACAGTAAAACCCACCAACCAACAAACCCCCCAAAATAAAAAAACCTAACACTAAAAAATCCTAAACTACCCATTGCCCCTAAAGGGGCATTTGTATGGGAATTGCCCTTAAAAAGGCATTCAGCTCTTTTACTGCCCTTAAAATCCCTAATCTAAAAAAAAAAACAAGCCCAAAAAATAAAAAAAATCCTAACTCTAACCCCCAAATAGGTACTCACCGTTACTGAAATCCAGCGGAGAAGGTCCTGTTCCAGGCGGTGAAGACTTCTTCCAAGAAATCAACATCTTCTTCCAAGTGGGGACCGCTTCCTTCTTCATCCAGGACCAAGCTGGAGCGGAGATGAGCGAGGAGCAGGACCAGCTACCGCGGAGCCATGGAGCGTTGAGGATCCTCTTTGTACGATCACCGCAGTACACTGAATAGTGAATTCAAGGTACGCGTTTAAATATGGCATCCCTTGCATTCCTATTGGCTGATTTGATTCTTTAAATTCAAATCAGCCAATAGGATGAGAGCTACTGAAATCCTATTGGCTGTTTAAATATGCACAGATACTGATATAAAAATCCAGTATAAAACCATTTAATAACTTACTTAGAAGCTTTCAGTTTAGCTCTGTTAAAAAGGTTACTGGAACACCCACTGCAAGTGGGAAATAGCAGACACTCCACTCTCCCTCTTCCTTTGCATAAGAAAAGACCCTTTACACAAACAGGGCTATATAAATGGATCATCTACAAAATAGTTATGCAAAGAAAAATTTAGTGTTTAATGTCCCTTTAATGCCTGAGAATCTGTATAATGCATGCACTGCACTGACAACATCCTGTTTCGTGTCCTGTGACCACTCCCTACCTAATATAATTAATGCTGCATGTAATAATTCTCTGAAATATCTTCTGTCTATAACTACTTATTTATTTTATCAAACACCACCCACAAATTACTTCCCTTTTTAAACTTAAACCCCTCCCTTTTGATTATTTTTATTTGCACAAATAATCTCTTCACATAAATACTCAAAATGCACAAAAAACAACAGCATTTTAATGCTAATAAATTATTATTATTAAATTTTTTTTTAGCCAATGCCATATTTGTACTTGTGTCCCTTGCTTACTGCATATATACAGTAAATCCTACAAACAGGTTAAACTCATAGCTGATGTCCTGCTAAACTGCCACAGCACATTGCAACTTAGGTTTAACACCACTTGGGCACAACCGTTTTTGTTTCTTTTAGTAAGAAATGCCTTTGAGCCAAGGAAGAGCATCACTTGCAGCCACCAATCACCGGCCATGGCTTGTGAGCCAATTAGGAGCAGCATCCACAACCACCAGTCACTGGCAGCATCGTGTTCAGGAGCTGCCATTTTTTCAGCAATCAAGTACAACCTTAGCTATTTGTGTAACCCTTATGTGTGGGAATTAAACACATGCTAAGCAAGTGACACTAATAAAAGTGACATTTATTTTCCTGATTGAGGTGACCCTATTGTTTCTCATATTGCCTCAAATAATATTCCCTGTAAGTCCTTATAATTTTCCTTATAACCTCTCCTTAGAATTTATCATATTTCTCCTCATGACACCACACCATGTCTCCTCCTATTGCACCATGTAACCTCTCCATAACATAACACTTCTCATACTGCACCATGTAACCTCTCCATACAACTTCTCATACTGCACCATGTAACCTCTCCATACACCTTCACATTCTGCACCATGTAACCTCTCCATACAACGTCACATTCTGCACCATGTAACCTCTCCATACACCTTCACATTCTGCACCATGTAACCTCTCCATACACCTTCACATTCTGCACCATGTAACCTCTCTATACACCTTCACATTCTGCACCATGTAACCTCTCCATACAACGTCACATTCTGCACCATGTAACCTCTCCATACACCTTCACATTCTGCACCATGTAACCTCTCCATACACCTTCACGTTCTGCACCATGTAACCTCTCCATACACCTTCACATTCTGCACCATGTAACCTCTCCATACACCTTCACATTCTACACCATGTAACCTCTCCATACACCTTCACATTCTGCACCATGTAACCTCTCCATACACCTTCACATTCTACACCATGTAAACTCTCCATACACCTTCACATTCTGCACCATGTAACCTCTCCATACAAGTTCACATTCTGCACCATGTAACCTCTCCATACACCTTCACGTTCTACACCATGTAACCTCTCCATACACCTTGACATTCTGCACCATGTAACCTCTCCATACAACTTCACATTCTGCACCATGTAACCTCTCCATACACCTTCACATTCTGCACCATATAACCTCTCCATACACCTTCACATGCTGCACCATGTAACATCTCCATACACCTTCACATTCTGCACCATATAACCTCTTTATACACCTTCACATGCTGCACCATGTAACATCTCCATACACCTTCACATTCTGCACCATGTAACATCTCCATACACCTTCACATTCTGCACCATATAACCTCTCCATACACCTTCACATGCTGCACCATGTAACATCTCCATACACCTTCACATTCTGCACCATGTAACATCTCCATACACCTTCACATTCTGCACCATGTAACCTCTCCATACACCTTCACATTCTGCACCATGTAACCTCTCCATACAACTTCACATTCTGCACCATGTAACCTCTCCATACACCTTCACATTCTGCACCATATAACCTCTCCATACACCTTCACATTCTACACCATGTAACTTCTCCATACACCTTCACATTCTGCACCATGTAACCTCTCCATACACCTTCACATTCTACACCATGTAACCTCTCCATACACCTTCACATTCTGCACCATGTAACCTCTCCATACACCTTCACATTCTGCAACATGTAACCTCTCCATACACCTTCACATTCTACACCATGTAACCTCTCCATACACCTTCACATTCTGCACCATGTAACCTCTCCATACACCTTCAAATTCTGCACCATGTAACCTCTCCATACACCTTCACATTCTGCACCATATAACCTCTCTATACACCTTCACATTCTGCACCATGTAACCTCTCCATACACCTTCACGTTCTGCACCATGTAACCTCTCCATACACCTTCACATTCTGCACCATGTAACCTCTCCATACGCCTTCACGTTCTGCACCATGTAACCTCTCCATACACCTTCACATTCTGCACCATGTAACCTCTCTATACACCTTCACATACTGCACCATGTAACTTCTCCGTGCACCTTCACATTCTGCACCATGTAACCTCTCTATACACCTTCACATACTGCACCATGTAACCTCTCCATACACCTTCACATTCTGCACCATGTAACCTCTCCATACACCTTCACGTTCTGCACCATGTAACCTCTCTATACACCTTCACATACTGCACCATGTAACTTCTCTATACACCTTCTGCATCATGTAACCTCTCCAGACACCTTCACATTCTGCACCATGTAACCTCTCCATACACCTTCACATTCTGCACCATGTAACCTCTCCATACACCTTCACATTCTACACCACGTAACCTCTCCATACACCTTCACATTCTACACCATGTAACCTCTCCATACACCTTCACATTCTGCACCATGTAACCTCTCCATACAACTTCACATTCTGCACCATGTAACCTCTCTATACACCTTCACATTCTGCACCATATAACCTCTCCAGACACCTTCACATTCTGCACCATGTAACCTCTCCATACAACTTCACATTCTGCACCATGTAACCTCTCCATACACCTTCACATTCTACACCATGTAACCTCTCCATACACCTTCACATTCTGCACCATGTAACCTCTCCATACACCTTCACGTTCTGCACCATGTAACCTCTCCATACACTTTTACATTCTACACCATGTAACCTCTCCATACACCTTTACATTCTGCACCATGAAACCTCTCCATACACCTTCACATTCTGCACCATGTAACCTCTCTATAAACCTTCTGCACCATGTAACATCTCCATACAACTTCACATTCTGCAGCATGTAACCTCTCCATACACCTTCACATTCTGCATCATGTAACCTCTCCATACACCTTCACATTCTGCATCATGTAACATCTCCATACAACTTCACATTCTGCAGCATGTAACCTCTCTATACACCTTCACATTCTGCACCATGTAACCTCTCCATACACCTTCACATTCTGCACCATGTAACCTCTCCAAACACCTTCACATGCTGCACCATGTATCCTCTCTATACACCTTCACATACTGCATCATGTAACATCTCCATACAACTTCACATTCTGCAGCATGTAACATCTCCATACAACTTCACATTCTGCACCATGTAACCTCTCCATACACCTTCACATTCTGCACCATGTAACCTCTCCATACACCTTCACATTCTGCACCATGTAACCTCTCTATACACCTTCACATTCTGCACCATGTAACCTCTCCATACAACGTCACATTCTGCACCATGTAACCTCTCCATACACCTTCACATTCTGCACCATGTAACCTCTCCATACACCTTCACGTTCTGCACCATGTAACCTCTCCATACACCTTCACATTCTGCACCATGTAACCTCTCCATACACCTTCACATTCTACACCATGTAACCTCTCCATACACCTTCACATTCTGCACCATGTAACCTCTCCATACACCTTCACATTCTACACCATGTAAACTCTCCATACACCTTCACATTCTGCACCATGTAACCTCTCCATACAAGTTCACATTCTGCACCATGTAACCTCTCCATACACCTTCACGTTCTACACCATGTAACCTCTCCATACACCTTGACATTCTGCACCATGTAACCTCTCCATACAACTTCACATTCTGCACCATGTAACCTCTCCATACACCTTCACATTCTGCACCATATAACCTCTCCATACACCTTCACATGCTGCACCATGTAACATCTCCATACACCTTCACATTCTGCACCATATAACCTCTTTATACACCTTCACATGCTGCACCATGTAACATCTCCATACACCTTCACATTCTGCACCATGTAACATCTCCATACACCTTCACATTCTGCACCATATAACCTCTCCATACACCTTCACATGCTGCACCATGTAACATCTCCATACACCTTCAAATTCTGCACCATGTAACATCTCCATACACCTTCATATTCTGCACCATGTAACCTCTCCATACACCTTCACATTCTGCACCATGTAACCTCTCCATACAACTTCACATTCTGCACCATGTAACCTCTCCATACACCTTCACATTCTGCACCATATAACCTCTCCATACACCTTCACATTCTACACCATGTAACTTCTCCATACACCTTCACATTCTGCACCATGTAACCTCTCCATACACCTTCACATTCTACACCATGTAACCTCTCCATACACCTTCACATTCTGCACCATGTAACCTCTCCATACACCTTCACATTCTGCAACATGTAACCTCTCCATACACCTTCACATTCTACACCATGTAACCTCTCCATACACCTTCACATTCTGCACCATGTAACCTCTCCAAACACCTTCAAATTCTGCACCATGTAACCTCTCCATACACCTTCACATTCTGCACCATATAACCTCTCTATACACCTTCACATTCTGCACCATGTAACCTCTCCATACACCTTCACGTTCTGCACCATGTAACCTCTCCATACACCTTCACATTCTGCACCATGTAACCTCTCCATACGCCTTCACGTTCTGCACCATGTAACCTCTCCATACACCTTCACATTCTGCACCATGTAACCTCTCTATACACCTTCACATACTGCACCATGTAACTTCTCCGTGCACCTTCACATTCTGCACCATGTAACCTCTCTATACACCTTCACATACTGCACCATGTAACCTCTCCATACACCTTCACATTCTGCACCATGTAACCTCTCCATACACCTTCACGTTCTGCACCATGTAACCTCTCTATACACCTTCACATACTGCACCATGTAACTTCTCTATACACCTTCTGCATCATGTAACCTCTCCAGACACCTTCACATTCTGCACCATGTAACCTCTCCATACACCTTCACATTCTGCACCATGTAACCTCTCCATACACCTTCACATTCTACACCACGTAACCTCTCCATACACCTTCACATTCTACACCATGTAACCTCTCCATACACCTTCACATTCTGCACCATGTAACCTCTCCATACAACTTCACATTCTGCACCATGTAACCTCTCTATACACCTTCACATTCTGCACCATATAACCTCTCCAGACACCTTCACATTCTGCACCATGTAACCTCTCCATACAACTTCACATTCTGCACCATGTAACCTCTCCATACACCTTCACATTCTACACCATGTAACCTCTCCATACACCTTCACATTCTGCACCATGTAACCTCTCCATACACCTTCACGTTCTGCACCATGTAACCTCTCCATACACTTTTACATTCTACACCATGTAACCTCTCCATACACCTTTACATTCTGCACCATGAAACCTCTCCATACACCTTCACATTCTGCACCATGTAACCTCTCTATAAACCTTCTGCACCATGTAACATCTCCATACAACTTCACATTCTGCAGCATGTAACCTCTCCATACACCTTCACATTCTGCATCATGTAACCTCTCCATACACCTTCACATTCTGCATCATGTAACATCTCCATACAACTTCACATTCTGCAGCATGTAACCTCTCTATACACCTTCACATTCTGCACCATGTAACCTCTCCATACACCTTCACATTCTGCACCATGTAACCTCTCCAAACACCTTCACATGCTGCACCATGTATCCTCTCTATACACCTTCACATACTGCATCATGTAACATCTGTATACAACTTCACATTCTGCAGCATGTAACATCTCCATACAACTTCACATTCTGCAGCATGTAACCTCTCCATACACCTTCACATTCTGCACCATGTAACCTCTTCAAACACCTTCACATGCTGCACCATGTAACATCTCCATACAACTTCACATTCTGCAGCATGTAACCTCTCCATACACCTTCACATTCTGCACCATGTAACCTCTCCATACACCTTCACATTCTGCATCATGTAACCTCTCCATACACCTTCACATTCTGCAGCATGTAACCTCTCCATACACCTTCACATTCTGCACCATGTAACCTCTCCATACACCTTCACATTCTGCAGCATGTAACCTCTCCATACACCTTCACATTCTGAACCATGTAACCTCTCCATACACCTTCACATGCTGCAGCATGTAACCTCTCCATACACCTTCACATGCTGCAGCATGTAACCTCTCCATACACCTTCACATTCTGCACCATGTAACCTCTCTATACACCTTCAAATTCCTCACCATATAACCTCTCTATATACCTTCACATTCTGCACCATGTAACCTCTCCATACACCTTCACATGCTGCAGCATGTAACCTCTCCATACACCTTCACATGCTGCAGCATGTAACCTCTCCATACACCTTCACATTCTGCACCATGTAACCTCTCTATACACCTTCAAATTCTGCACCATATAACCTCTCTATATACCTTCACATTCTGCACCATGTAACCTCTCCATACACCTTCACATTCTGCACCATGTAACCTCTCCAAACACCTTCACATTCTGCACCATGTAAACTCTCCAAACACCTTCACATTCTACACCATGTAACCTCTCCATACAACTTCACATTCTGCACCATGTAACCTCTCCATACAACTTCACATTCTGCACCATGTAACCTCTCTTTTCACCTTAACTTTCTGCACCATGTAACCTCTCCATACAACTTCACATTCTGCACCATGTAACCTCTCTTTTCACCTTAACGTTCTGCACCATGTAACCTCTCCAGACACCTTCACATTCTGCAAAATGTAACCTCTCCAAACACCTTCACATTCTGCACCATGTAACCTCTCCATACACCTTCACATTCTGCACCATGCAAACTCTCCAAACACCTTCACATTCTACACCATGTAACCTCTCCATACAACTTCACATTCTGCACCATGTAACCTCTCCATACAACTTCACATTCTGCACCATGTAACCTCTCTTTTCACCTTAACGTTCTGCACCATGTAACCTCTCCAAACACCTTCACATTCTGCACCATGTAACCTCTCCATACACCTTCAAATTCTGCACCATGTAACTTCTCCATACACCTTCACATTCTGCAGCATGTAACCTCTCCATACACCTTCACATTCTGCACCATGTAACCTCTCTATACACCTTCACATTCTGCAGCATGTAACCTCTCCATACACCTTCACATTCTGCAGCATGTAACCTCTCTATACACCTTCTGCACCATGTAACCTCTCTATACACCTTCACATTCTGCACCATGTAATCTCTCCATACACCTTCACATTCTGCAGCATGTAACCTCTCCATACACCTTCACATTCTGCACCATGTAACCTCTCTATACACCTTCACATACTGCACCATGTAACCTCTCTATACACCTTCTGCACCATGTAACCTCTCCATACAACTTCACATTCTGCACCATGTAACCTCTCCATACACCTTCACATTCTGCACCATGTAACCTCTCTATACACCTTCACATACTGCACCATGTAACCTCTCTATACACCTTCACATACTGCACAATGTAACCTCTCTATACATCTTCACATACTGCACCATGTAACCTCTCTATACACCTTCTGCATCACGTAACCTCTCCAGACACCTTCACATTCTGCACCATGTAACCTCTCCATACACCTTCACATTCTGCATCATGTAACCTCTCCATACACCTTCACATTATGCACCATGTAACCTCTCCATACACCTTACTTTCTGCACCATGTAACCTCTCCATACACCTTCACATTCTGCATCATGTAACCTCTCCAGATACCTTCACATTCTGCACCATGTAACCTCACCAAACACCTTCACATTCTGCACCATGTAACCTCTCCATCCACCTTCACATTCTGCACCATGTAACCTCTCCAAACACCTTCACATTCTGCACCATGTAACCTCTCCATACACCTTCACATACTGCACCATGTAACTTCTCTATACACCTTAACGTTCTGCACTATGTAACCTCTCCAAACACCTTCATATGCTGCACCATGTAACCTCTCCATACACCTTCACATTCTGCATCATGTAACCTCTCCATACACCTTCACATTCTGCACCATGTAACCTCTCCATACACCTTCAAATTCTGCACCATGTAACCTTTCCAAACACCTTCACATGCTGCACTATGTAACATCTCCATACAACTTCACATTCTGCAGCATGTAACCTCTCCATACACCTTCACATTCTGCATCATGTAACCTCTCCAGACACCTTCACATTCTGCACCATGTAACCTCTCCATACACCTTCACATTCTGCACCATGTAACCTCTCCATACACCTTCACATGCTGCATCATGTAACCTCTCCATACACCTTCACATGCTGCAGCATGTAACCTCTCCATACACCTTCACATTCTGCACCATGTAACCTCTCCATACACCTTCACATATTGCACCATGTAAACTCTCCATACACCTTCACATTCTGCATCATGTAACCTCTCCATACACCTTCACATGCTGCAGCATGTAACCTCTCCATACACCTTCACATTATGCACCATGTAACCTCTCCATACACCTTACTTTCTGCACCATGTAACCTCTCCAAACACCTTCACATGCTGCACCATGTAACCTCTCCATACAAATTCACATTCTGCATCATGTAACCCCCCCAGATACCTTCACATTCTGCACCATGTAACCTCTCCAAACAGCTTCACATGCTGCAGCATGTAAACTTCCCATACACCTTCACATTCTGCATCATGTAACCTCTCCATACACCTTCACATTCTGCATCATGTAACCTCTCCATACACCTTACTTTCTGTACCATGTAACCACTCCAGACACCTTCACATTCTGCACCATGTAACCTCTCCATACACCTTACTTTCTGCACCATGTAACCTCTCTAGACACCTTCACATTCTGCACCATGTAACCTTTCCATACACCTTCAGATTCTGCATCATGTAACCTCTCCATACACCTTCATATTCTGCACCATGTAACCTTTCCATACACCTTCACATTCTGCACCATGTAACCTCTCCATACACCTTCACATTCTGCATCATGTAACCTCTCCATACACCTTCACATTCTGCATCATGTAACCTCTCCATACACCTTCATATTCTGCACCATGTAACCTTTCCATACACCTTCACATACTGCACCATGTAACTTCTCTATACACCTTCACATTCTGCACCATGTAACCTCTCTATACACCTTTACATTCTGCACCATGAAACCTCTCCAAATACCTTGACATTTTGCAGCATGTAACCTCTCCACACACCTTCACATTATGCACCATGTAACCTCTCCATACACCTTACTTTCTGCACCATGTAACCTCTCCATACACCTTCACATACTGCACCATGTAACCTCTCCAAACACCTTCACATACTGCACCATGTAACCTCTCCATACACCTTCACATTCTGCATCATGTAACCTCTCCACATACCTTCACATTCTGCACCATGTAAGCTCTCCACACACCTTCACATTATGCACCATGTAACCTCTCCATACACCTTACTTTCTGCACCATGTAACCTCTCCATACACCTTCACATACTGCACCATGTAACCTCTCCAAACACCTTCACATACTGCACCATGTAACCTCTCCATACACCTTCACATTCTGCATCATGTAACCTCTCCACATACCTTCACATTCTGCACCATGTAACCTCTCCAAACACCTTCACATTCTGCACCATGTAACCTCTCCATACACCTTCACATTCTGCACCATGTAACCTCTCCAAACACCTTCACATTCTGCACCATGTAAACTCTCCATCCACCTTCACATTCTGCACCATGTAACCTCTCCAAACACCTTCACATTCTGCACCATGTAAACTCTCCAAACACCTTCACATTCTACATCATGTAACCTCTCCATACACCTTCACATACTGCACCATGTAACTTCTCTATACACCTTAACGTTCTGCACCATGTAACCTCTCCAAACACCTTCATATGCTGCACCATGTAACCTCTCCATACACCTTCACATTCTGCATCATGTAACCTCTCCATACACCTTCACATTCTGCACCATGTAACCTCTCCATACACCTTCAAATTCTGCACCATGTAACCTTTCCAAACACCTTCACATGCTGCACTATGTAACATCTCCATACAACTTCACATTCTGCAGCATGTAACCTCTCCATACACCTTCACATTCTGCATCATGTAACCTCTCCAGACACCTTCACATTCTGCACCATGTAACCTCTCCATACACCTTCACATTCTGCACCATGTAACCTCTTTATACACCTTCACATTCTGCACCATGTAACCTCTCCATACACCTTCACATTCTGCACCATGTAACCTCTCCATACACCTTCACATTCTGCACCATGTAACCTCTCCATACACCTTACTTTCTGCACCATGTAACCTCTCTAGACACCTTCACATTCTGCACCATATAACCTTTCCATGCACCTTTATATTCTGCACCATATAACCTCTACATACACCTTCACATTCTGCAGCATGTAACCTCTCCATACACCTTCACATGCTGCAGCATGTAACCTCTCCATACACCTTCACATTCTGCACCATGTAACCTCTCCATACACCTTCACATTCTGCATCATGTAACCTCTCCATACACCTTCACATTCTGCATCATGTAACCTCTCCATACACCTTCACATTCTGCATCATGTAACCTCTCCATACACCTTCATATTCTGCACCATGTAACCTTTCCATACACCTTCACATACTGCACCATGTAACTTCTCTATACACCTTGACATTCTGCACCATGTAACCTCTTTATAAACCTTTACATTCTGCACCATGAAACCTCTCCAAATACCTTGACATTTTGCAGCATGTAACCTCTCCACACACCTTCACATTATGCACCATGTAACCTCTCCATACACCTTACTTTCTGCACCATGTAACCTCTCCATACACCTTCACATACTGCACCATGTAACCTCTCCATACACCTTCACATTCTGCATCATGTAACCTCTCCAAACACCTTCACATTCTGCACCATGTAACCTCTCCAAACACCTTCACATTCTGCACCATGTAACCTCTCCAAACACCTTCACATTCTGCACCATGTAACCTCTCCAAATACCTTCACATTCTGCACCATGTAACCTCTCCAAACACCTTCACATTCTGCACCATATAACCTCTACATACACCTTTATATTCTGCACCATGTAACCTCTCTATACACCTTCACATTCTGCAGCATGTAACCTCTCCATACACCTTCACATGCTGCAGCATGTAACCTCTCCATACACCTTCACATTCTGCACCATGTAACCTCTCCATACACCTTCACATTCTGCATCATGTAACCTCTCCATACACCTTTACATTCTGCATCATGTAACCTCTCCATACACCTTCATATTCTGCACCATGTAACCTTTCCATACACCTTCACATACTGCACCATGTAACTTCTCTATACACCTTGACATTCTGCACCATGTAACCTCTTTATAAACCTTTACATTCTGCACCATGAAACCTCTCCAAATACCTTGACATTTTGCAGCATGTAACCTCTCCACACACCTTCACATTATGCACCATGTAACCTCTCCATACACCTTACTTTCTGCACCATGTAACCTCTCCATACACCTTCACATACTGCACCATGTAACCTCTCCATACACCTTCACATTCTGCATCATGTAACCTCTCCAAACACCTTCACATTCTGCACCATGTAACCTCTCCAAACACCTTCACATTCTGCACCATGTAACCTCTCCAAACACCTTCACATTCTGCACCATGTAACCTCTCCAAATACCTTCACATTCTGCACCATGTAACCTCTCCAAACACCTTCACATTCTGCACCATGTAACCTCTCCAAACACCTTCACATTCTGCACCATGTAAACTCTCCAAACACCTTCATATGCTGCACCATGTAACCTCTCCAAACACCTTCACATTCTGCACCATGTAACCTCTCCAAACACCTTCATATGCTGCACCATGTAACCTCTCCAAACACCTTCACATTCTGCACCATGTAACCTCTCCAAACACCTTCACATTCTGCACCATGTAACCTCTCCAAACACCTTCACATTCTGCACCATGTAACCTCTCCATACACCTTCACATTCTGCATCATGTAACCTCTCCAGACACCTTTACATTCTGCACCATGTAACTTCTCTATGCACCTTCACATATTGCACCATGCAAGCTCTCCATACACCTTCTGCACCATGTAACCTCTCTATACACCTTCACATTCTGCACCATGTAACCTCTCTAGACACCTTCACATTCTGCACCATGTAACTTCTCTATACACCTTCACATTCTGCAGCATGTAACCTCTCCATACACCTTCACATTCTGCACCATGTAACCTCTCTATACACCTTCACATTCTGCACCATGTAACCTCTCTATAAACCTTCTGCACCATGTAACCTCTCCATACACCTTACTTTCTGCACCATGTAACTTCTCCAAACACCTTCACATTCTGCACCATGTAACCTCTCCATACACCTTCACATTCTGCACCATGTAACCTCTCCATACAACGTCACATTCTGCACCATGTAACCTCTCCATACACCTTCACATTCTGCACCATGTAACCTCTCCATACACCTTCTCATACGGCACCATGTAACCTCTCCATACACCTTCACATTCTGCACCATGTAACCTCTCCATACACCTTCACATTCTGCACCATGTAACCTCTCCATACACCTTCACATTCTGCATCATGTAACCTCTCCATACAACTTCACATTCTGCACCATGTAACCTCTCCATACACCTTCACATTCTGCACCATGTAACCTCTCTATACACCTTCACATACTGCACCATGTAACCTCTCCATACACCTTCACATTCTGCATCATGTAACTTCTCTATACACCTTCACATTCTGCACCATGTAACCTCTTTATACACCTTCACATTCTGCACCATGTAACCTCTCCATACACCTTCACATTCTGCACCATGTAACCTCTCCATACACCTTCACATTCTGCACCATGTAACCTCTCCATACACCTTACTTTCTGCACCATGTAACCTCTCTAGACACCTTCACATTCTGCACCATATAACCTTTCCATGCACCTTTATATTCTGCACCATATAACCTCTACATACACCTTTATATTCTGCACCATGTAACTTCTCCATACACCTTTACATTCTGCACCATATAACCTCTACATACACCTTTATATTCTGCACCATGTAACCTCTCCATACACCTTCACATGCTGCAGCATGTAACCTCTCCATACACCTTCACATTCTGCATCATGTAACCTCTCCATACACCTTTACATTCTGCATCATGTAACATCTCCATACAACTTCACATTCTGTACCATGTAACCTTTCCATACACCTTCACATACTGCACCATGTAACTTCTCTATACACCTTGACATTCTGCACCATGTAACCTCTTTATAAACCTTTACATTCTGCACCATGAAACCTCTCCAAATACCTTGACATTTTGCAGCATGTAACCTCTCCACACACCTTCACATTATGCACCATGTAACCTCTCCATACACCTTACTTTCTGCACCATGTAACCTCTCCATACACCTTCACATACTGCACCATGTAACCTCTCCATACACCTTCACATTCTGCATCATGTAACCTCTCCAAACACCTTCACATTCTGCACCATGTAACCTCTCCAAACACCTTCACATTCTGCACCATGTAACCTCTCTAGACACCTTCACATTCTGCACCATGTAACTTCTCTATACACCTTCACATTCTGCAGCATGTAACCTCTCCATACACCTTCACATTCTGCACCATGTAACCTCTCTATACACCTTCACATTCTGCACCATGTAACCTCTCTATAAACCTTCTGCACCATGTAACCTCTCCATACACCTTACTTTCTGCACCATGTAACTTCTCCAAACACCTTCACATTCTGCACCATGTAACCTCTCCATACACCTTCACATTCTGCACCATGTAACCTCTCCATACAACGTCACATTCTGCACCATGTAACCTCTCCATACACCTTCACATTCTGCACCATGTAACCTCTCCATACACCTTCTCATACGGCACCATGTAACCTCTCCATACACCTTCACATTCTGCACCATGTAACCTCTCCATACACCTTCACATTCTGCACCATGTAACCTCTCCATACACCTTCACATTCTGCATCATGTAACCTCTCCATACAACTTCACATTCTGCACCATGTAACCTCTCCATACACCTTCACATTCTGCACCATGTAACCTCTCTATACACCTTCACATACTGCACCATGTAACCTCTCCATACACCTTCACATTCTGCATCATGTAACTTCTCTATACACCTTCTGCATCATGTAACCTCTCCAGACACCTTCACATTCTGCACCATGTAACCTCTACATACACCTTCACATTCTGCACCATGTAACCTCTCTATACACCTTCACATACTGCACCATGTAACCTCTCCATACACCTTCACATTCTGCATCATGTAACTTCTCTATACACCTTCTGCATCATGTAACCTCTCCATACACCTTACTTTCTGCACCATGTAACCTCTCCATACACCTTACTTTCTGCACCATGTAACCTCTCTAGACACCTTCACATTCTGCACCATATAACCTTTCCATGCACCTTTATATTCTGCATCATGTAACCACTCCAGACACCTTCACATTCTGCATCATGTAACCACTCCAGACACCTTCACATTCTGCACCATGTAACCTCTCCATACACCTTCACATTCTGCATCATGTAACCACTCCAGACACCTTCACATTCTGCATCATGTAACCTCTCCACATACCTTCACATTCTGCATCATGTAACCTCTCCACATACCTTCACATTCTGCACCATGTAACCTCTCTAGACACCTTCACATTCTGCACCATGTAACCTTTCCATACACCTTCACATTCTGCAGCATGTAACCTCTCCATACACCTTCACATTCTGCACCATGTAACCTCTCCATACACCTTACTTTCTGCACCATGTAACCTCTCCATACACCTTCACATGCTGCAGCATGTAACCTTTCCATACACCTTCACATTCTGCACCATGTAACCTCTCCATACAACTTCACATTCTGCACCATGTAACCTCTCCAGACACCTTCACATTCTGCATCATGTAACCTCTCCATACACCTTCACATTCTGCATCATGTAACCTCTCCATACACCTTCACATGCTGCATCATGTAACCTCTCCATACACCTTCACATGCTGCATCATGTAACCTCTCCATACACCTTCACATGCTGCATCATGTAACCTCTCCAGACACCTTCACATTCTGCAGCATGTAACCTCTCCATACAACTTCACATTCTGCACCATGTAACCTCTCCATACACCTTCACATTCTGCACCATGTAACTTCTCTATACACCTTCACATTCTGCACCATGTAACCTCTCCATACACCTTCACATTCTGCACCATGTAACCTCTCTATGCACCTTCACATATTGCACCATGCAAGCTCTCCATACACCTTCTGCACCATGTAACCTCTCTATACACCTTCACATTCTGCACCATGTAACCTCTCTAGACACCTTCACATTCTGCACCATGTAACTTCTCTATACACCTTCACATTCTGCAGCATGTAACCTCTCCATACACCTTCACATTCTGCACCATGTAACCTCTCTATACACCTTCACATTCTGCACCATGTAACCTCTCTATAAACCTTCTGCACCATGTAACCTCTCCATACACCTTACTTTCTGCACCATGTAACTTCTCCAAACACCTTCACATTCTGCACCATGTAACCTCTCCATACACCTTCACATTCTGCACCATGTAACCTCTCCATACAACGTCACATTCTGCACCATGTAACCTCTCCATACACCTTCACATTCTGCACCATGTAACCTCTCCATACACCTTCTCATACGGCACCATGTAACCTCTCCATACACCTTCACATTCTGCACCATGTAACCTCTCCATACACCTTCACATTCTGCACCATGTAACCTCTCCATACACCTTCACATTCTGCATCATGTAACCTCTCCATACAACTTCACATTCTGCACCATGTAACCTCTCCATACACCTTCACATTGTCATGAATTCACAGTTCATCGCCGTGTCGCCGCGGCTCCCGGATCTCTTCTGGGTTCCTACGTCACGTTGCTAGGCAACGTGACGCATTCTCTGACAACCCCTATGACGTGGCGGCCTCTCTCTGCCTTTAAATCTCGGCGGGAGATTTACTCGGTGCCCGTTTGTTCTCTCTTCTGCCGGTCCCTGTCTGAGTGAGTACAATCTTATGAAATCTGACCCTATCCTCCTTGACATTGTTTTGCCAATGCCTCTTGCTTCCAAATCTTGTTTGCCTGCTAACCTGCCTAAAGGACATTATCATTTGTTTGCGGACACCTGCTTAAAGGGACATTATCTTTGTTTGCTTTAATCCTGCTAATAAGGACATTATCATTTGTTTGCTTACAATCTTGCTTAAAAGGACATTATCATTTGTTTGCTTACAATCTTGCTTAAAAGGACATTATCATTTGTTTGCTGACACCTGCTTAAAGGGACATTTTCTTTGTTTGCTTTAATCCTGCTAATAAGGACATTATCATTTGCTTGCTTACAATCTTGCTTGAAAGGACATTATCATTTGTTTGCTTACAATCTTGCTTAAAAGGACATTATCATTTGTTTGCGGACACTTGCTTAAAGGGACTTTATCTTTGTTTGCTTTAATCCTGCTAATAAGGACATTATCATTTCTTTGCTGACAATCCTGCTTAAAAGGACATTAACATTTGTTTGCGGACACCTGCTTAAAGGGACTTTATTTTTGTTTGCTTTATTTCTGCTAAAAGGACATTATTATTTTGTTTGCTAACAACCTGCTTAAAGGGACATTCTTAGTTTGTTGCAAACCTGCAAGAAAGAAGCATATTCATTTATCCACTATCAACCTGCTTAAAGGGACATAAGCTTTGTTTGTTTCTATTTTCCTGAGAAAGGAACACTATCTCCTGTAAATCAATTCTATCCTCAAGAAGATATTTTGAATTACTATTCTTTTGGGAAGTTCTGATACCCTGCTTATTTTGTTTCCTGAGTGGGTCACGTCCTGGATATTTCTCAGTGTGCTAGCGTGTGTTTTAATATCCACGCTAACAGTTGGGTTAAATCCTGAACTGACTAAATACGGCTGACATTACAAACGGGCCATAAATGGACCCCACTGAATTATCCATGGCCGTGACTCACCAGGGACAGTTACTGGGATCTCATGCTACCCACTTGCAATCCTTGGATACTAAGCTGGATCAAATCACTACATTATTACAGAGCTTGGTTGCTCCTATCCCTCCCAATCCTAACATTGAGGCATCTCCTCCTCCTATTCCCAACAACCAATCACAAGGACATTTGAGTCCTAGGATTCCTCTTCCAGATAAATATGATGGGAATCCTGAAGATTGTAGGGGTTTTTTGAATCAATGTCGACTTCACTTTCGTAACAGTCCTACCCTTTTTGCTACTCCCTCATCTCGGATTACATTCCTTATTTCCTTAATGAAAGGAAGAGCTTTGGCCTGGGTATCACCTCTGTTAGAAAAAGATGATCTTATACTTCAGGATGTGGATGCTTTTCTTTCTGTTTTTTCTAACGTGTTTGACAAACCTGGAAGGACTTCCGCTGCTGAAGCTTCTCTATAAGACCTACGTCAGGGTGGTCAATCAGTGTCTCAATATGCCATTGAATTCCGCACTCTTGCATCTGAAACTAATTGGAATCAGGGAGCTCTTAGAGCAGCTTTTCGCAAAGGACTTTCAGAACGTCTCAAAGATGAATTGGTGTATCAGGAACTTCCAGACTCCCTAGAAGCCTTAATAAATCTTTGCATCAGTCTTGATTCTAGATATCGTGAACGCCAACAAGAAAGAGAAAGAAATCAGAGGTCCTCAACTCGAACTCCTTTTTGTCTGGCTCCTCGTTTTTCTAACCCGGTAACAACTGCCTCTCCTTCTCCTGATCAAGCTGAACCTATGGAAGTAGGAACCATAAAATTAACCGAAACTGAGCGTTTGAGAAGACGTTCTCTTGGCCTGTGTCTATACTGTGGCCTTAAAGGGCATTTATTAAGGGATTGTCCTACCAGGCCAGTAAAAGCCAGGGCTTAACTTCTGTCCAGGGAACTAAGTTAAGCCAAAAACAAGTTCATTCCCTCTATAATAAACTCTTTGTTCCTGTAACCCTTCAATTGGGTGATAACAAGATTCATACCCAAGCTCTTATTGATTCTGGTGCTGGAGGAGTGTTCATTGACTCCACTTTTGTGTCTACTCACACTATTCCCTTACTAAGAAAGAAGTTTTCAGTTTCCGTCTCTACTGTTAGTGGAGATCCTTTGGGTTCCGGACTCATCCAGTTTACTACTATACCCATACTTTTTTCTGTCGGAGTACTTCATTGTGAGAGGATATGTTTTGATGTGATTACTACTCCTCAATTTCCCATAATCCTGGGTCTTCCTTGGCTTCAGTTACATAATCCTACCTTTTCTTGGACCCATGGTGAACTCACCTCCTGGGGATTATCTTGCCATACTAACTGTCTTCAACCACTTACTAAAATACCACTCACTATTGCTCTTACTACCGACACTTCTGGTCCTCTACCTACGCAGTATCAAGATTTTGTCGATGTCTTTTCTAAAAAAGAAGCAGAACGTCTTCCTCCTCATCGTTCATTTGATTGCCCTATTGATCTTCTCCCTGGAGCTCCTTATCCTCGAGGCAAAACTTACCCACTTTCTAGGCCTGAAAATGTAGCCTTGGAAGAATATATCAAAGATAATTTGGCCAGAGGATTCATTCGACCCTCCTCTTCTCCTGTAGGGGCTGGGTTCTTCTTTGTGGGAAAGAAGGATGGCGGACTGCGACCTTGTATCGATTACAGAGGGTTAAATCAAATTACCATCAAGAACAGTTATCCTTTACCCCTAATACCTGAATTATTCACATATCTTCAAGGTTCCACCATTTTTACCAAGCTCGATCTCCGTGGAGCATACAATCTTATCAGTATGCGCAAGGGTGATGAGTGGAAGACAGCCTTTAACACTCGATTTGGGCATTATGAGTATCTTGTCATGCCGTTTGGGCTGTGTAATGCCCCTGCTGTTTTTCAACACTTCGTGAATGAGATTTTTCGGGATTTCTTGAATATTTTTGTTATCATTTACCTTGACGATATATTAATTTTTTCTCAAAACTACCAAGATCATATACATCACGTCAGGAAAGTACTTCAACGTTTAAGAGATAACCATCTATTTGCCAAACTGGAGAAATGTTCTTTTCATCAAAGGTCCATTCCCTTTTTGGGATATGTAATCTCTGAATCAGGATTTGAAATGGATCCAACTAAACTCTCTGCCATTTTGGAGTGGCCTAAACCTGATTCTCTTAAAGCTCTGCAACGTTTCCTGGGATTTGCCAGTTATTACAGGAAATTCATCAAAGGTTTTGCTACTATAACGTCACCTCTTTCGTCTCTCACCAGGAAAGGACAAAACTGTAAAGATTGGCCTACTGAAGCTGTTGAAGCTTTTGATTCTCTCAAGAAAGCTTTCTCTTCTGCACCTATCCTGCGTCACCCAAATCCGGATTTTCAATTTATTCTTGAAGTGGATGCTTCTTCAGTTGCTGCTGGGGCTGTTCTTTCCCAACGTATACCTGACACAGGAAAGATCCACCCTGTGGGATTCTTCTCCAAGAAATTTTCTCCTTCTGAATTAAATTATGATGTAGGTAATAAGGAGTTACTTGCTATTAAAATGGCACTGGATGAATGGAGGCATTGGTTGGAAGGCACTTCTTTGCCGTTTACTATACTCACAGATCATAAAAACCTTCTCTATCTTCAAACGGCCAAACGACTGAACTCCAGACAAGCACGTTGGTCTTTGTTCTTCTCACGTTTTCATTACAATCTGTCTTATATTCCCGGTTCTAAGAACATCAAGGCTGACGCCCTTTCCAGACAATTTCAAGATACTTCAACTCCTGAATCTGGTACCATACTTCAACCTCATAAAGTCTTAGCCCAGTTATCAACCTCGTGGTTACATGACTTACAATCTGCTCAAAAGGATCTTCCTTTGTCTTGCAAACCTCCTGATGGCCTACTCTTTGTTCCTAAACGTCTTCATTCCAAGATTCTATATTGGGCTCACAACAGTCCTCTCTCTGGACATCCTGGCATCAGTAACACCGCTCGAAGGCTCAAGCAACATGTCTGGTGGCCTACTCTGTCTCAAGATGTTACAGATTATGTCTCAGTATGTACACAGTGTGCCAGCAATAAGACTCCTCGTCAACTTCCCTCCGGTTTGCTTCAACCGTTATTCATTCCTCATCAGCCTTGGACCCATTTATCCATGGATTTTATTACCGATCTTCCTCTTTCAGCTGGAAACAACACTATCTGGGTGGTTGTTGACAGGTTCACTAAGACAGCTCACTTCATTCCTTTACCTGGTTTACCATCTGCCAAAAGACTTTCCGAACTTTTTCTCTTACACATTGTGAGATTACATGGCTTCCCTCTGAACATTGTTTCGGATAGAGGAGTACAATTTGTTTCTCGGTTTTGGAGATCACTCTGCAAACACTTTGGAACAACTATCTCTTTGTCTACTTCACATCATCCGGAGTCTAATGGCCAAACCGAAAGGGTTAACCAGTGCCTTGAAACTTATTTGAGGCATTATGTGGATCATCATCATTCTAATTGGACTGGTTACCTTCCACTAGCAGAATTGGCTCATAACACACGTTACAACTCCTCTCTTCGGACCTCTCCTTTTCATGCAGCCTATGGATTTCAACCCAGAACGTTTCCTCTACACACCTCTTCCACTGAAAATCCTGCTTCTGATCTATCCGCCAGGAGGTTAACTCGTCATTGGAAGAAGATACGCCTTCTTCTTTCCAAGGCTTCTGAACGTTATAAGTTCTATTCTGATCTTCGGCGACGGAGGGCTCCCAAATATCGGCCTGGCGATAAGGTTTGGGTTTCTTCACGTCATCTTCGCCTCAAACAGCCTTCCACCAAATTGGGACCACGATATGTGGGTCCTTTCCGAATACTGGGTCAAGTATGTCCTACTGCTTACCGAATTGCTCTGCCCAAGACCCTCAAAGCCCATCCGGTATTTCACGTATCTCTTTTGAAACCTGTATTATCTAATAGGTATTCTAAACCTCTGCTCAAACCTCCACCTCTTTTGATTCATGGCCAACCTGAATTTGAGGTCAGTCACATCCTGGATTCCAAACTTCATGGTAAGAAACTGTATTATCTCATTCATTGGAAAGGTTATCCTGTTACAGAACGATCCTGGGAACCTGCCCGGCAGGTGCGTGCCCCTGCCTTAATTAAGGCCTTTCACAAGTTCCACCCTACTAGGCCTGGTCCTGTCCCCCGGAGGGGTCCTTGAGGGGGGGGTGATGTCATGAATTCACTGTTCATCGCCGTGTCGCCGCGGCTCCCGGATCTCTTCTGGGTTCCTACGTCACGTTGCTAGGCAACGTGACGCATTCTCTGACAACCCCTATGACGTGGCGGCCTCTCTCTGCCTTTAAATCTCGGCGGGAGATTTACTCGGTGCCCGTTTGTTCTCTCTTCTGCCGGTCCCTGTCTGAGTGAGTACAATCTTATGAAATCTGACCCTATCCTCCTTGACATTGTTTTGCCAATGCCTCTTGCTTCCAAATCTTGTTTGCCTGCTAACCTGCCTAAAGGACATTATCATTTGTTTGCGGACACCTGCTTAAAGGGACATTATCTTTGTTTGCTTTAATCCTGCTAATAAGGACATTATCATTTGTTTGCTTACAATCTTGCTTAAAAGGACATTATCATTTGTTTGCTTACAATATTGCTTAAAAGGACAATATCATTTGTTTGCTGACACCTGCTTAAAGGGACATTTTCTTTGTTTGCTTTAATCCTGCTAATAAGGACATTATCATTTGCTTGCTTACAATCTTGCTTGAAAGGACATTATCATTTGTTTGCTTACAATCTTGCTTAAAAGGACATTATCATTTGTTTGCGGACACTTGCTTAAAGGGACTTTATCTTTGTTTGCTTTAATCCTGCTAATAAGGACATTATCATTTCTTTGCTGACAATCCTGCTTAAAAGGACATTAACATTTGTTTGCGGACACCTGCTTAAAGGGACTTTATTTTTGTTTGCTTTATTTCTGCTAAAAGGACATTATTATTTTGTTTGCTAACAACCTGCTTAAAGGGACATTCTTAGTTTGTTGCAAACCTGCAAGAAAGAAGCATATTCATTTATCCACTATCAACCTGCTTAAAGGGACATAAGCTTTGTTTGTTTCTATTTTCCTGAGAAAGGAACACTATCTCCTGTAAATCAATTCTATCCTCAAGAAGATATTTTGAATTACTATTCTTTTGGGAAGTTCTGATACCCTGCTTATTTTGTTTCCTGAGTGGGTCACGTCCTGGATATTTCTCAGTGTGCTAGCGTGTGTTTTAATATCCACGCTAACAGTTGGGTTAAATCCTGAACTGACTAAATACGGCTGACACACATTCTGCACCATGTAACCTCTCTATACACCTTCACATACTGCACCATGTAACCTCTCCATACACCTTCACATTCTGCATCATGTAACTTCTCTATACACCTTCTGCATCATGTAACCTCTCCAGACACCTTCACATTCTGCACCATGTAACCTCTACATACACCTTCACATTCTGCACCATGTAACCTCTCTATACACCTTCACATACTGCACCATGTAACCTCTCCATACACCTTCACATTCTGCATCATGTAACTTCTCTATACACCTTCTGCATCATGTAACCTCTCCATACACCTTACTTTCTGCACCATGTAACCTCTCTAGACACCTTCACATTCTGCACCATATAACCTTTCCATGCACCTTTATATTCTGCATCATGTAACCACTCCAGACACCTTCACATTCTGCATCATGTAACCACTCCAGACACCTTCACATTCTGCACCATGTAACCTATCCATACACCTTCACATTCTGCATCATGTAACCACTCCAGACACCTTCACATTCTGCATCATGTAACCTCTCCACATACCTTCACATTCTGCATCATGTAACCTCTCCACATACCTTCACATTCTGCACCATGTAACCTCTCTAGACACCTTCACATTCTGCACCATGTAACCTTTCCATACACCTTCACATTCTGCAGCATGTAACCTCTCCATACACCTTCACATTCTGCACCATGTAACCTCTCCATACACCTTACTTTCTGCACCATGTAACCTCTCCATACACCTTCACATGCTGCAGCATGTAACCTTTCCATACACCTTCACATTCTGCACCATGTAACCTCTCCATACAACTTCACATTCTGCACCATGTAACCTTTCCAGACACCTTCACATTCTGCATCATGTAACCTCTCCATACACCTTCACATTCTGCATCATGTAACCTCTCCATACACCTTCACATGCTGCATCATGTAACCTCTCCATACACCTTCACATGCTGCATCATGTAACCTCTCCATACACCTTCACATGCTGCATCATGTAACCTCTCCAGACACCTTCACATTCTGCAGCATGTAACCTCTCCATACAACTTCACATTCTGCACCATGTAACCTCTCCATACACCTTCACATTCTGCACCATGTAACTTCTCTATACACCTTCACATTCTGCACCATGTAACCTCTCCATACACCTTCACATTCTGCACCATGTAACCTCTCCATACACCTTCACATTCTGCACCATGTAACCTCTCCAGACACCTTCACATTCTGCACCATGTAACCTCTCCATACACCTTCACATGCTGCACCATGTAACTTCTGTATACACCTTCACATTCTGCACCATGTAACCTTTCCAGACACCTTCACATTCTGCACCATGTAACCTCTCCATACACCTTCACATTCTGCACCATGTAACCTCTCTATAAACCTTTACATTCTGCACCATGTAACTTCTCCAGACACCTTCACATTCTGCACCATGTAACCTCTGTATACACCTTCACATTCTGCACCATGTAACCTCTCTATAAACCTTTACATTCTGCACCATGTAACCTCTCCAGACACCTTCACATTCTGCACCATGTAACCTCTCCATACACCTTCACATTCTGCATCATGTAACCTCTCCACATACCTTCACATTCTGCACCATGTAACCTCTCCAAACACCTTCACATTCTGCACCATGTAACCTCTCCAAACACCTTCACATTCTGCACCATGTAAACTCTCCAAACACCTTCATATGCTGCACCATGTAACCTCTTTATAAACCTTTACATTCTGCACCATGTAACCTCTCCAAACACCTTCACATGCTGCACCATGTAACCTCTCCAGATACCTTCACATTCTGCACCATGTAACCTCTCCAGATACCTTCACATTCTGCACCATGTAACCTCTCCATACACCCTACTTTCTGCACCATGTAACCTCTCTAGACACCTTCACATTCTGCATCATGTAACCTTTCCATACACCTTCACATACTGCATCATGTAACTTCTCTATACACCTTCACATTCTGCACCATGTAACCTCTCCAAACACCTTCACATTCTGCACCATGTAACCTTTCCAGACACCTTCACATTCTGCACCATGTAACCTCTCCATACACCTTCACATTCTGCATCATGTAACCTCTCCAAACACCTTCACATGCTGCATCATGTAACCTTTCCATACACCTTCACATACTGCACCATGTAACTTCTCTATACACCTTCACATTCTGCACCATGTAACCTCTCTATACACCTTCACATTCTGCAACATGTAACCTCTCCAAACACCTTCACATTCTGCACCATGTAACCTTTCCAGACACCTTCACATTCTGCACCATGTAACCTCTCCATACACCTTCACATTCTGCATCATGTAACCTCTCCAAACACCTTCACAAGCTGCATCATGTAACCTTTCCATACACCTTCACATACTGCACCATGTAGCTTCTCTATACACCTTCACATTCTGCACCATGTAACCTCTCTATACACCTTCACATTCTGCACCATGTAACCTCTCCATACACCTTCACATTCTGCACCATGTAACCTCTCTATAAACCTTTAGATTCTGCACCATGAAACCTCTCCAAACACCTTCACATTCTGCACCATGTAACCTCTCCAGACACCTTCACATTCTGCACCATGTAACCTCTCCATACACCTTCACTTTCTGCACCATGTAACCTCTCCATACACCTTCACATTGTGCACCTTATGACTTCTCCATACGCCATCACATTCTGCACCATGGAACCTCTCCATAACACTTCTCATACTGCACCATGTAACTTCTCCGTGCACCTTAACATTCTACACCATGTAATCTCTTTATACACCTTCACATTCTGCACCATGTAACCTCTCCATACACCTTCACATTCTGCACCATGTAACCTCTCCATACACCTTCACATTCTACACCATGTAACCTCTCCATACACCTTCACGTTCTGCACCATGTAACCTCTCCATACACTTTTACATTCTACACCATGTAACCTCTCCATACACCTTCACATTCTGCACCATGTAACCTCTCTATACACCTTCACATTCTGCACCATATAACCTCTCCATACACCTTCACATTCTGCACCATGTAACCTCTCTATACACCTTCACATTCTGCACCATGTAAACTCTCCATACACCTTCACATTCTGCACCATGTAACCTCTCCATACACCTTCACATTCTGCACCATGAAGCCTCTCTATACACCTTCACATTCTGCAGCATGTAACCTCTCCATACACCTTCACATTCTGTACCATGTAACCTCTCCAAACACCTTTACATGCAGCACCATGTAACCTTTCTATACACCTTCACATTCTGCACTATGTAACCTCTGTATACACCTTCACATTCTGCACCATGTAACCTCTCTATACACCTTCACATTCTGCACCATGTAACCTCTCTATAAACCTTTACATTCTGCACCATGAAACCTCTCCAAACACCTTCACATTCTGCACCATGGAACCTCTCCAAACACCTTCACATACTGCACCATGTAACCTCTCCATACACCTTCACATTCTGCATCATGTAACCTCTCCATACACCTTCACATTCTGCACTATGTAACCTCTCCATACACCTTCACATTCTGCACTATGTAACCTCTCCATACACCTTCACATTCTGCACTATGGAACCTCTCCATACACCTTCACGTTCTGCATCATGTAACCTATCCAGACACCTTTATATTCTGCACCATGTAACCTCTCTATGCACCTTCACATATTGCACCATGCAAGCTCTTCATACACATTCAAATTCTGCACCATGTAACCTCTACAAACACCTTCACATGATGCACCATGTAACTTCTCCATACAACTTCACATTCTGCAGCATGTAACCACGCCATACACCTTCACATTCTGCAGCATGTAACCTCTTCATACATCTTCACATTCTGCACCATGTAACCTCTCCATACACCTTCACATTCTGCATCATGTAACCTCTGTATACACCTTCACATTCTGCACCATGTAACCTCTGTATACACCTTTACATTCTGCACCATGAAACCTCTCCAAACACCTTTACATTCTGCACCATGTAACCTCTCCACACACCTTCACATTATGCACCATGTAACCTCTCCATACACCTTACTTTCTGCACCATGTAACCTCTCCAAACACCTTCACATACTGCACCATGTAACCTCTCCAAACACCTTCACATTGTGCATCATGTAACCTCTCCAGATACCTTCACATTCTGCACCATGTAACCTCTCCAAACACCTTCACATTCTGCACCATGTAACCTCTCCATACACCTTCACATTCTGCACCATGAAACCTCTCCAAACATCTTCACATTCTGCACCATGTAAACTCTCCAAGCACCTTCGCATTCTACACCATGTAACCTCTCTATTCACCTTCACATTCTGCACCATGTAACCTCTCCAAACACCTTCATATGCTGCACCATGTAACCTCTCCATACACCTTCACATTCTGCATCATGTAACCTCTCCATACACCTTCACATTCTGCATCATGTATCCTCTCCAGACACCTTTACATTCTGCACCATGTAACTTCTCTATGCACCTTCACATATTGCACCATGCAAGCTCTCCATACACCTTCACATTCTACACCATGTAACCTCTCCATACACCTTCACATTCTACACCATGTAACCTCTCCATACAACTTCAAATTCTGCACCATGTAACCTTTCCAAACACCTTCACATTCTGCACCATGTAACCTCTCCATACACCTTCAAATTCTGCACCATGTAACCTCTCCATACAACTTCACATTCTGCACCATGTAACCTCTCCATACACCTTCACATTCTGCACCATGTAACCTCTCCATACACCTTACTTTCAGCACCATGTAACCTCTCCAAACACCTTCACATTCTGCATCATGTAACCTCTCCAGATACCTTCACATTCTGCACCATGTAACCTCTCTAGACACTTTCACATTCTGCACCATGTAACCTTTCCATACACCTTCACATACTGCATCATGTAACTTCTCTATACACCTTCACATTCTGCACCATGTAACCTCTCCATACACCTTCACATGCTGCACCATGTAAACTCTCCATACACCTTCACATTCTGCACCATGTAACCTCTCCAGATACCTTCACATGCTGCATCATGTAACCTCTCTATACACCTTCACATTCTGCATCATGTAACCTCTCCAGACAACGTCACATTCTGCACCATGTAATCTCTCCAAACACCTTCACATGCTGCAACATGTAACCTCTCCAGATACCTTCACATTCTGCACCATGTAACCTCTCCATACACCTTCACATTCTGCACCATGTAACCTTTCCATACACCTTCACATACTGCACCATGTAACTTCTCTATACACCTTCACATTCTGCACCATGTAACCTCTCTATAAACCTTTACATTCTGTACCATGAAACCTCTCCAAACACCTTGACATTCTACACCATGTAACCTCTCCAGACACCTTCACATTCTGCACCATGTAACCTCTCCATACACCTTCACTTTCTGCACCATGTAACCTCTCCATACACCTTCACATTGTGCACCTTATAACTTCTCCATACGCCTTCACATTCTGCACCATGGAACCTCTCCATAACACTTCTCATACTGCACCATGTAACCTCTCCATACACCTTCACATGCTGCACAATCTAACCTCTCCATACAACTTCTCATACTGCTCCATATAACTTCTCCGTGCACCTTCACATTCTACACCATGTAACCTCTCCATACACCTTCACATTCTGCACCATGTAACCTCTCCATACACCTTCACATTCTGTACCATATAACCTCTCCATACACTTTCACATACTGCGCCATGTAACCTCTCTATAAACCTTCACATTCTGCACCATGTAACCTCTCTATACACCTTCACATTCTGCACCATGTAACCTCTGTATACACCTTCACATTCTGCACCATGTAACCTCTCTATAAACCTTTACATTCTGCACCATGAAACCTCTCCAAACACCTTCACATTCTGCACCATGTAACCTCTCCAAACACCTTCACATTCTGCACCATGTAACCTCTCTTTTCACCTTCACATTCTGCACCATGTAACCTCTCCAAACTCCTTCACATACTGCACCATGTAACCTCTCCATACACCTTCACATTCTGCATCATGTAACCTCTCCATACACCTTCACATTCTGCACTATGTAACCTCTCCATACACCTTCACATTCTGCACTATGGAACCTCTCCATACACCTTCACATTCTGCACTATGTAACCTCTCCATACACCTTCACATTCTGCACTATGTAACCTCTCCATACACCTTCACATTCTGCACTATGTAACCTCTCCATACACCTTCACATTCTGCACTATGTAACCTCTCCATACACCTTCACATTCTGCACTATGGAACCTCTCCATACACCTTCACATTCTGCACCATGAAACCTCTCTATACACCTTCACGTTCTGCATCATGTAACCTATCCATACACCTTCACATTCTGCACTATGTAACCTCTCCATACACCTTCACATTCTGCACTATGTAACCTCTCCATACACCTTCACATTCTGCACTATGTAACCTCTCCATACACCTTCACATTCTGCACTATGTAACCTCTCCATACACCTTCACATTCTGCACTATGGAACCTCTCCATACACCTTCACGTTCTGCATCATGTAACCTATCTAGACACCTTTATATTCTGCACCATGTAACCTCTTTATGCACCTTCACATTCTGCACCATGTAACCTCTCCAGACACCTTTACATTCTGCACCATGTAACTTCTCCATACACCTTCACATTCTGCACCATGCAAGCTCTCCATACACATTCAAATTCTTCACCATGTAACCTCTACAAACACCTTCACATGATGCACCATGTAACTTCTCTATACACCTTCACATTCTGCACCATGTAACCTCTCTATACACCTTCACATTCTGCACCATGTAACCTCTCCATACACCTTACTTTCTGCACCATGTAACTTCTCCATACACCTTCACATTCTGCACCATGTAACCTCTCCATACACCTTCACATTCTGCACCATGTAACCTCTCCATACACCTTCACATTCTGCACCATGTAACCTCTCCATACACCTTACTTTCTGCACCATGTAACTTCTCCATACACCTTCACATTCTGCATCATGTAACTTCTCTATACACCTTCACATTCTGCACCATGTAACCTCTCTATACACCTTTACATTCTGCACCATGTAACCTCCCTATACACCTTGACATTCTGCACCATGTAACCTCTCTATACACCTTCACATTCTGCACCATGTAACCTCTCTATACACCTTCACATTCTGCACCATGTAACTTCTCTATACACCTTCACATTCTGCACCATGTAACCTCTCTATACACCTTCACATTCTGCACCATGTAACCTCTCTATACACCTTCACATTCTGCACCATGTAACTTCTCTATACACCTTCACATTCTGCACCATGTAACCTCTCTATAAACCTTTACATTCTGCACCAAGAAACCTCTCCAAACACCTTCACATTCTGCATCATGTAACCTCTCCATACACCTTCACATTCTGCATCATGTAACCACTCCATACACCTTCACATTCTGCACCATGTAACTTCTCTATACACCTTCACATTCTGCACCATGTAACCTCTCTATACACCTTCACATTCTGCATCATGTAACCACTCCATACACCTTCACATTCTGTACCATGTAACCTCTCCATACACCTTCACATTCTGCATCATGTAACCACTCCATACACCTTCACATTCTGCACCATATAACCTCTCTATAAACCTTTACATTCTGCACCATGAAACCTCTCCAAACACCTTCACATTCTGCATCATGTAACCTCTCCATACACCTTCACATTCTGCATCATGTAACCACTCCATACACCTTCACATTCTGTACCATGTAACCTCTCCATACACTTTACTTTCTACATCATGTAACCTCTCTATACACCTTCACATAAGGGATTAAATGCCCTACATCTCCTGAGTGTCTGCTTGTAACCTAACTTATCATAACTTAACACTTAACATAACTTTATTAAATAATACATAACAACACAACACAGTTTGTGGGTGAAAGACCCGTGGGTCGCATTTATTGGTACCAGCCGTGGAACTGGCAGGTAACTTAACCACGGGTGGCGGCAATCGAGGCCTACATCTAACTATGGATAGCCCCTTCTAGAAAATGGCCAAGGGACACTGCTGCAGACCACAAGGCGGAGATACTCACGCAGCTTTATTTAGGTTTTTTTTGGCCCAACAACAACCAGCCCGAGCACGCCCAAGCATACCAAGCCTGTGACGTCACCCTGACCGCAATGGCCGTTACTCAAACCTCCTTCCAGTCTGCAGCCGTGATCCTGACCACCCGCCAGATTAGGGTGCAAGCATTAGAAACTCCAAACCTGTAGGTCCAGCCTTGACTTGACGAACAGCATGTCAATAACTGGGGAGTTCAAAATTACCGTCCTTGGACTTAGGGAAGTAGTTTGAGTAACCCTCTTCCAGCCTCAGACACCTAGTCTCGAATTGAGACCTAATGAAAACTGATTGCCGCCTTTTATTATAGTTATCCGAATCAACAGTGCATTACAATTTCCAATCAGTATTGCAGAGAATCAAATCAATAATGCATTACCAGTGCCAATCCGTAATGCATAATTAATCGAATCAAAGATGCATAACAAAACAACAACAGTGCATAACAAATTCAACAACAGTGCATAAGAGGGATGGGAGGGTGGGGAAAGATCTTCTGGGAGTCCACAGGAACAAAGAGGAAGTAGAATCCCTGCACATCCTTCTTATAAGGTTAGTAAACCCCTCCCAACACAATGCAACATTGTAACTAACACACACACACAGCAGCACTCACTCCTCCAGGCCTTAACCCTTAGCTACGTTCCGGGCTATTTGCCCTGCACTTTCTTAAGGGATTAAATGCCCTACATCTCCTGAGTGTCTGCTTGTAACCTAACTTATCATAACTTAACACTTAACATAACTTTATTAAATAATAAATAACAACACAACACAGTTTGTGGGTGAAAGACCCGTGGGTCGCATTTATTGGTACCAGCCGTGGAACTGGCAGGTAACTTAACCACGGGTGGCGGCAATCAGGGCCTACATCTAACTATGGATAACCCCTTCTAGAAAATGGCCAAGGGACACTGCTGCAGACCACAAGGCGGAGATACTCACGCAGCTTTATTTAGTTTTTTTTTGGCCCAACAACAACCAGCCCGAGCACGCCCAAGCATACCAAGCCTGTGACGCAATGGCCGTTACTCAAACCTCCTTCCAGTCTGCAGCCGTGATCCTGACCACCCGCCACAAGAGACTGACCTGCATTTTCACTGGTCCTGACTCTTGCCGCCACCCTATACTCTTAGGAGTAACTCCTGCCTGATGTTCTGCAAGAACAAATCTACTCCTGCCGGTTCTAAATGAACCCCATCCTGCCTATACAAACCCTTATGGGCTGCCGAGATGTTCCGGTGCTCTACCACAAAACCCTCGAGTTCAACTACCTGCTTCCTCAGGTCCCTATTGATCTTTTTCCTGACCTGGAAAGCCGCCTTATGACACACCATGTGCCTCCATCTTAATCTCGGGATCACATTCGACCACCTGATTCTCACACCTCGAAACCAGAGTTTGAGCTGCCTCAGGTCTGACTGCATTGCCCGGATTAGATCCAATGTGGGAATGGCCCCCACATCGTTGCCGCCAGCATGTATTATCAGAATGTGGAGTTTTTCCCACCTTCTCGCGGCATTCTGGAGCAATGCAGGCAGATCTGCCCAGTCCAAGCCTCTGCGCCCTAGCCAACGTAACACAGCCCTGGACGAAGAAAATCCTAGCTGCTGTCCTCCTGGCATGGCTGCAGCTCTAATTGTGACCCAGTGCACATATGAATGGCCGACGATCCACACCCGTACAGGACCTGGACGTGTTTCTGAAAACAAAGAAAACAAGAGTTAGCCTGCTTGCAGTAGACCAGATCCTCACCACCTTGGCCCATTACCTTTAGGTATTGCCCCCGCAAGCCCCCCAACCTTGCATACTTGACCCTTGATCCCCGTTCTCAAACATACAGCGGCCTAACATAGAACTTATACCGCTGCGACCTCCACCGTCCTAATGAGCGGATGCGATCCAAGGACCAACCCAACTCTGCTGCTGTCGTCGCTGCCCCCACTCGGAAGGAGTGTGGGGCAATCCGAGACCTGTCAAGACCAGCCATTTGCGCTGCCCTACCTAAAACCTTCCCAAACTGGTATCTGGTCAGCGGGTCTCCATTGGCATGTATTAGAAACCTGGAGGAGCCTCCTGGCCGCACTTCCAGGTAAGATGACACTAGCCGCACAAGGCAACAGGTAACACCAGGCTGCCCCGGCAAGGAAAGCCAAGCCCCCCGGCCCTCCTTGTCGGTTTTGGACCTGGGAATGAACAATAGCACGGAGTCATCCGCCAATCTGACATGGCTGTGCATGACCCCCCTTTTGGCCGCCATTTTGGCTCGCGGTACCAACTCGCCCACCCTTAATGCGCCGTGAAACGCCAGGCCGAAGGCCGCCCCGAAGAGCCGAGCCTCGAAAGGTGAGGAACATACCTCTGGTAGGACCCCCAGAAACTTTACCAGCCGTTCCGCCGTAATGGGCTCCCTTGCGTCCCGTCGTGGAACTTCCAGATGGCCCCACCCTCTAATAAGCTGCTTCACAAGGAAGGAGCATGACTCGTCTTTGAAAGCGTATAGCCTGAAGAAGAAAGCCACAGCCGATAGCCTCGCGACCACCGCCCCCTTTTTTGCTCGCTTACCTCTCAGGTCCGCCAGCCAGTGCAACAGAAACCCCTGTTCACACTCACAGGAAGGGAACTCACGTAGGTCGCAGAAACCTACCCACTCGCTCCAGTACCTTACGTATGCTGACCATGTGCTGGGTGCCAACGAAGCCCGCAACAAAGGAATCAGTTGCTGTAGTCCCTCGCCATCTGCCACAAAAAGAGAGGGCAAGAAAGACCATTAGGAGCAGCGGCAGGTGCCGCCGCCCTAAATGCCTCCCACTGGAAGCGAGACAATGCATCAGCAACTATATTCTGCACCCCTGGCACATGGCGGGCCCTAAAGTCAATGTTCCATTGCAAACATCTCAACACCAGGTGCCGCAAATAATGCACCACCACAGGCGATGAAGCTGAAAGCCTGTTAACCGCAAATACCATGCTGAGATTATCCGTCCAGAAAATCACAGCCCTGTTACTAAACAGGTGACCCCACAGTTCCACTGCAACCAGTATAGGAAACAATTCCAGAAAGCAGAGATTGCGTGTAAGCCCTCTGCCCATCCACTCGGTCGGCCAGGGCTCCGCACTCCATGCCCCTTCAAAGTAAGCCCCATACCCGGATGCTCCAGCGGCATCCGTGAACATATATAGTGCTTGGTTAGATATTGGATCACCTCGCCACATGCAGATGCCGTTAAAGTCCTGGAGAAACCTCTCCCAGACCTGCAAGTCCGCCACGAGATCCCTCGTGATGCGAATGCGCGATGCCGGAGCCCTACCTCCGCCCAAACACCGCTCTAACCGCTTGCTAAACACCCTACCCCATGGGATAATTCTCCCCACAAAGTTAAGGAGACCAAGGAGCGACTGCAGCTCCTGAAGCGAACACGTCTGTGCTGAAACCATGGCACGAACTGTCGCCAACATCTTGGCAACCTTTTCTTTAGGCAACCTACACTCTCCTGCCACTGAATCAATTTCGATGATTAAGAACGTCAAGCACGTGCACGGTCCCTCCGTCTTATCCTCCGCTAGAGGAACCCCAAACCTGGCCATCATGAACCTCATGACTTTCATTAAAGAGGCACATTCTTGCGAGTTGGCCGCCCCTACCAGGAGAAAGTCGTCCAAGTAGTGCGCAACTCTGTCACTTCCAGCCACCGAGACCACCGCCCAATGCAGGAAAGTACTGAATGCTTCGAAATACGCACAGGATATCGAACAGCCCATGGGCAGACAACGGTCAACATAATAACCCCCTTCAAACCAACACCCCATCAGCCTGAAGGATGATGGGTGAATCGGGAGAAGCCGAAATGCGGATTCTATGTCTAACTTCGCCATCAACGCTCCAGGGCCCCGTTCCCTGACCATAGCCAGCGCGTCGTCAAACGACTGGTAACGGACTGAGCTCAATGCCTCCGGAATGGCGTCGTTTACCGACTGCCCTTTCGGATAGGAGAGGTGTTGTATGAGCCGGAACTTACCCGTTTCCTTTTTGGGGACAACCCCCAGCGGGGAAACAACCAAATCCGGCAGTGGCAATTCCCCGAAAGGGCCTGCAACCCTACCCAAGGCCACTTCTTTTCCCAGCTTCTCCCTGACTGCCTCAGGGTACTGAGAAGCCGATTTCAGGTTCTTCCTATCTCGGGCTCCCACTACTCGACCGACTACCGGGATCATGAAACCCTCACGCAAGCCGCTATCTAAAAGCTGAGCAGCCGCCCTGTCCGGGTACCTGCTCAACCATTTGCCAATGACCTGGACCCTGAGGGGCGAATCCTCCCTTAACGTAGGCCGCGAGCGCGAGGAGGGTGCTCTACTCCCAGCGCCTCCCTTGCCCCCAAACCGATCAGTTTGGGTATCTCGCTTCTTGGAGCAATCAGCTCCAGGGTGTTGTCCGCTGCAGAACTTACAGACGTGCTTGAACGTGCACGATGTGCCCCTCTCGCACGCTTTGTCCTGATATCACCAGCACACACCCCCTTGCCACCGTCGAAAGCGAAATGTCTGCCTACCCCCAGGCAATACCGCCGGGGAGCCCCCCTGCGCCCTCCTTTCCGCATCGAGATGCGCCCATAGGTGTAAATCCATTGTGCCAAAATCCAGCAATGGGTTACCCACCTTCTTCTTCCGATATAGCATATCGTACTCTCTCCACGCACCATCAGCAAACTTTCTGTGTATTGCATCAATGGTGTCGACGTACTTAAAGAGGGCAGTCCCCTGATCGGGAAACCTCTCCAAGTAGCAAGTAGCAATCCTCTTGAAATCTCACAGTCCTATTCCGGCCCTGAGATTTCGATCCCCTGGCCTGTCTTACCAGCCCCCTCCCAGGGCTCTCCAGGCCTTCCCCAGGGTCATCGCTAATGCTAGCATGTCCCACTGAGCTATTTTCCACAACGGCCCCCTTATACGCGGTCTTAGCCGCGGGGGCCTTTCCTTTACTTTGGGCCGCGGCGCGTGCGGGAACCGCCTTAGCTTTGCCCCCTCCTAACGTAGGCCGCGAGCGCGAGGAGGGTGCCCTTACTCCCAGCGCCTCCCTTGCCCCCAAACCGATCAGTTTGGGTATCTCGCTTCTTGGAACAATCAGCTCCAGGGTGTTGTCCGCTGCAGAACTTACAGACGTGCTTGAACGTGCACAATGTGCCCCTCTCGCACGCTTTGTCCTGATATCGCCAGCACACACCCCCTTGCCGCCGTCGAAAGCGCAATGTCTGCCTACCCCCAGGTGATACCGCCGTGGAGCCCCCCTGTGCCCTCCTTTCCGCATCGAGATGCGCCCATAGGTGTAAATCCATTGTGCCAAAATCCAGCAATGGGTTGACCACCTTCTTCTTCCGATATAGCATATCGTACTCTCTCCACGCACCATCAGCAAACTTTCTGTGTATTGCATCAATGGTGTCGACGTACTTAAAGAGGGCAGTCCCCTGATCGGGAAACCTCTCCAAGTAGCAAGTGGCGTAGACCCGGAAACACCGATGCCACTCCTCAAGGGTATCGGGCCGCCTAAATTTCTTAGGGCCCGTACCATCCTCCGCCATTTCTTTAAACTTAAAAGCCTCTGCAGACAGTTCAAACATGTTCACATACTTACCGTCCTGGATACGCTTCACCGTCTTAGACTTAAGGTGTGCATGCAAACTGTGTACCTGGCACGAATAAGTATCCCCATGTACCGCTGCCTTTCTGTTCACTGCCTGTGGTGACCCCCTAGCAACCCCTAGGAGTTGAGATGACTACGCCACACTACTGGCATTGCCATCCCCCTGATTGCCCCTGCTCATCTTTCTCAACATTCTATACATCCTCCTATGCCCTTTCGTGTGCAAACCCAGGGACCCATCTATCTCAGACCCTGAACCTGACCCACTAGAGCTGGAAGAATTACACCGCCCCCTAGGTAAACCAAGTTGCAACTCACCAGAGGAAGTGCCCGATGCGGCCTGGCCTTGTCCAGAAGCACTGCTGACTCCCCTAGGCACGAGAGCTCCAGAACTCTGAGTCTCCATGTCCCTGCTGGATGAGGATGTCCTGGGTACCTGCAAAATAGAAGCCAAGAGGGGAGTACTTCGGGAAGAGCCAGCCGTCTCCTCCCTATCCCCCCCTTCTCCACATTCTAGATACCCTTCCCGGTCGCTATCACTCACACCGCATGCCAGACTCACATCAACATCCGTACTGGTGGCCAGCCCACTAGCCGAATCCTCTTGAAATCTCACAGTCCTATTCCGGCCCTGAGATTTCGATCCCCTGGCCTGTCTTACCAGCCCCCTCCCAGGGCTCTCCAGGCCTTCCCCAGGGCCATCGCTAATGCTAGCATGTCCCACTGAGCTATTTTCCACAACGGCCCCCTTATGTGCGGTCTTAGCCGCGGGGGCCTTTCCTTTACTTTGGGCCGTGGCGCGTGCGGGAACCGCCTTAGCTTTGCCCCATCCTAACGTAGGCCGCGAGCGCGAGGAGGGTGCCCTTTCAGCATCCCCTCCTTTATTGCTTATGCCCGCTGCTGCTCTGGTGCGCACTCCCTGCTGCACCCCCCCCGGAGTGCCCCCCGAGGGGCCTTGCTGCCCCGCTTCTTCATTGTCACTTGCCCCATGACTCCTTGCTGCTGCCCTCTGCCCTGGCCTGCCATGCGCCCCCTCAGACTCCTGAGGCCTAACTGTCTTGCCCCCAAGAGCGGGTGTCCCCCCCCGAGGTGCTCCCTTCTTACCTTTGGAGCCAGGGGGGAACGATCCGCTCTGTTCGCTGTCCGGATTGCGAGTGCCGCCAGCGGAAGTGACGCCACCGGAAGTCGACGCGGCGGCCATTTTGGATGCCACGAGGGCCGACGAACCGGAGGCCTGCACACTACCATAGGCCGAAGCCTGGGCCTGAAGTACAGCCGGACACGACGACGCACCCGCGAGGACCGACGCCAATGACTGTAAGAGGGACACCGCCGCCGCCACCGATTCGCCGGAGAGGACCACCGCCGCAGGTAAGGCCGCACTGCTCCCACTACCAACGCCAGCGGAACCCTCCCCAGAGATACCCGAACCCCTTATGGCCTCGCTGGGCCCCGCAACTACAGGCCCCTGCCTAAGGCCTACTCCGGAACCCCCCGGGTGCATCACCGGGACCCCCGGAGCAGAAACCGGAGCTCCCCTGGGACCCCCTAGGCCCTACGCCTGACCCGCCAAGTGCGCCTGCTCGCCCCTCAGGCCCTACATCCCCTGGGGACCTACACTCCAACCCGACTGGCTGACAAGCCTGTCCGGGCCCACCATCCCCTACTAAATTCTCCCGTGCAGGAGAAGAAAATAACACCGGGCTACCCTCCCCCCCTAAGGGAGAAACGGGCAGACACAGCCCAGACCCATGGCCCAGACCCACCGTGACATTTCCAGATGGGGATGGTGCGACCCAATCAACGTCCTCTATCTCCATTTCTTCCCATTCTCCAGATTCGCCTTCCAGAGGAAAAATGCTGCAAACTGCTAAGCTGAAAGATCTTCTGGGAGTCCATAGGAACAAAGAGGAAGTAGAATCCCTGCACATCCTTCTTATAAGGTTAGTAAAACCCTCCCAACACAATGCAACCTTGTAACTAATACACACACACAGCAGCACTCACTCCTCCAGGCCTTAACCCTTAGCTACGTTCCGGGCTATTTGCCCTGCACTTTCTTTCTGCACCATGTAACCTTTCCATACACCTTCACATACTGCACCATTTAACTTCTCTATACACCTTCACATTGTGCACCATGTAACCTCTCTATAAACCTTTACATTCTGCACCATGTAACCTCTCCATACACCTTGACATTCTGCACCATATAACCTCTCTATATGCCTTCACATTCTGCACCATGTAACCTCTCCATACACCTTCACATTCTGCACCATGTAACCTCTCTATACACCTTCACATACTGCACCATGTAACTTCTCTATACACTTTCTGCCTCATGTAGCCTCTCCAGACACCTTTACATTCTGCACCATGTAACCTCTCTATGCACCTTCACATATTGCACCATGCAAGCTCTCCATACACCTTCAAATTCTGCATCATGTAACCACTCCAGACACCTTCACATTCTGCACCATGTAACCTCTCTATATACCTTCACATTCTGCACCATGTAACCTCTCTATATACCTTACTTTTTGCACCATGTAACCTCTCTAGACACCTTCACATTCTGCACCATGTAACCACTCCATACACCTTCACATTCTGCATCATGTAACCACTCCAGATACCTTCACATATTGCACCATGCAAGCTCTCCATACACCTTCAAATTCTGCATCATGTAACCACTCCAGACACCTTCACATTCTGCACCATGTAACCTCTCTATATACCTTCACATTCTGCACCATGTAACCTCTCTATATACCTTACTTTTTGCACCATGTAACCTCTCTAGACACCTTCACATTCTGCACCATGTAACCACTCCATACACCTTCACATTCTGCATCATGTAACCACTCCAGATACCTTCACATTCTGCACCATGTAACCTCTCCATACACCTTCACATTCTTCACCATGTAACCTATCCATACACCTTAACATTCTGCATCATGTAACCTCTCTATACACCTTTACATTCTGCACCATGTAACCTCTCTATAAACCTTTACATTCTGCACCATAAAACCTCTCCAAACACCTTGACATTCTGCACCATGTAACCTCTCTATACACCTTCACATTCTGCACCATGTAACCTCTCCATACACCTTCACATTCTGCACCATGTAACCTCTCCATACACCTTCACATTCTGCACCATGTAACCTCTCCAGACACCTTCACATTCTGCACCATGTAACCTCTCCATACACCTTCACATTATGCACCATGTAACCTCTCCATACACCTTACTATCTGCACCATGTAACCTCTCCAAACACCTTCACATTCTGCACCATGTAACCTCTCCATACACCTTTACATTCTGCATCATGTAACCTCTCCATACACCTTACTATCTGCACCATGTAACCTCTCCAAACACCTTCACATTCTTCACCATGTAACCTCTCCATACACCTTTACATTCTGCATCATGTAACCTCTCCAGATACCTTCACATTCTGCACCATGTAACCTCTCCATACACCTTTACATTCTGCATCATGTAACCTCTCCAGATACCTTCACATTCTGTAGCATGTAACCTCTCCATACACCTTCATATTCTGCATCATGTAACCTCTCCATACAACTTCACATTCTGCACCATGTAACCTCTTCATACACCTTATTTTCTGCACCATGTAACCTCTCTAGACACCTTCACATTCTGCACCATGTAACCTCTCTATACACCTTCACATTCTACACCATATAACCTCTCCATACACCTTCACATTCTGCACCATGTAACCTCTCTATACACCTTCACATACCGCACCATATAACCTCTCTATACATCTTCACATTCTGCACCATGTAAACTCTCCAAACACCCTCACATTCTGCACCATGTAACTTCTCTATACACCTTCACATTCTGCACCATGTAATCTCTCTATTCACCTTCACATTCTGCACCATGTAACCTCTCCAGATACCTTCACATTCTGCACTATGTAACCTCTCCATAAACCTTCACATTCTGCACCATGTAACCTCTCGATACACCTTCACATTCTGCACCATGTAACTTCTCTATACACCTTCACATACTGCACCATGTAACTTCTCTATACACCTTCACATACTGCACCATGTAACTTCTCTATACACCTTCACATTCTGCACCATGTAACCTCTCGATACACCTTCACATTCTGCACCATGTAACTTCTCTATACACCTTTACATTCTGCACCATGTAACCTCTCCATACACCTTCTCATACGGCACCATGTAACCTCTCCATACACCTTTACATTCTGCACCATGTAACCTCCCTATACACCTTCACATTCTGCACCATGTAACCTCTCTATACACCTTTACATTCTGCACCATGTAACCTCTCCATACACCTTCTCATACGGCACCATGTAACCTCTCCATACACCTTTACATTCTGCACCATGTAACCTCCCTATACACCTTCACATTCTGCACCATGTAACCTCTCTAGACACCTTCACATTCTGCACCATGTAACCTCTCCATACACCTTCTCATACGGCACCATGTAACCTCTCCATACACCTTTACATTCTGCACCATGTAACCTCTCTAGACACCTTCACATTCTGCACCATGTAACCTCTCTAGACACCTTCACATTCTGCACTATGTAACCTCTCTATGCACCTTCACATTCTGCATCATGTAACCTCTCAATACACCTTCACATTCTGCACCATGTAACCTCTCTATGCACCTTCACATTCTGCACCATGTAACTTCTCTATACACCTTCACATTCTGCACCATGTAACCTCTCTATACACCTTTACATTCTGCACCATGTAACCTCTCCATACACCTTCTCATACGGCACCATGTAACCTCTCCATACACCTTTACATTCTGCACCATGTAACCTCCCTATACACCTTCACATTCTGCACCATGTAACCTCTCTAGACACCTTCACATTCTGCACCATGTAACCTCTCCATACACCTTCACATTCTGCACCATGTAACCTCTCCATACACCTTCACATTATGCACCATGTAACCTCTCCATACACCTTACTATCTGCACCATGTAACCTCTCCAAACACCTTCACATTCTGCACCATGTAACCTCTCCATACACCTTTACATTCTGCATCATGTAACCTCTCCATACACCTTACTATCTGCACCATGTAACCTCTCCAAACACCTTCACATTCTTCACCATGTAACCTCTCCATACACCTTTACATTCTGCATCATGTAACCTCTCCAGATACCTTCACATTCTGCACCATGTAACCTCTCCATACACCTTTACATTCTGCATCATGTAACCTCTCCAGATACCTTCACATTCTGTAGCATGTAACCTCTCCATACACCTTCACATTCTGCATCATGTAACCTCTCCATACAACTTCACATTCTGCACCATGTAACCTCTTCATACACCTTACTTTCTGCACCATGTAACCTCTTCATACACCTTACTTTCTGCACCATGTAACCTCTCTAGACACCTTCACATTCTGCACCATGTAACCTCTCTATACACCTTCACATTCTACACCATATAACCTCTCCATACACCTTCACATTCTGCACCATGTAACCTCTCTATACACCTTCACATACCGCACCATATAACCTCTCTATACATCTTCACATTCTGCACCATGTAAACTCTCCAAACACCCTCACATTCTGCACCATGTAACTTCTCTATACACCTTCACATTCTGCACCATGTAATCTCTCTATTCACCTTCACATTCTGCACCATGTAACCTCTCCAGATACCTTCACATTCTGCACTATGTAACCTCTCCATAAACCTTCACATTCTGCACCATGTAACCTCTCGATACACCTTCACATTCTGCACCATGTAACTTCTCTATACACCTTCACATACTGCACCATGTAACTTCTCTATACACCTTCACATACTGCACCATGTAACTTCTCTATACACCTTCACATACTGCACCATGTAACTTCTCTATACACCTTCACATTCTGCACCATGTAACCTCTCGATACACCTTCACATTCTGCACCATGTAACTTCTCTATACACCTTCACATTCTGCACCATGTAACCTCTCTATACACCTTTACATTCTGCACCATGTAACCTCTCCATACACCTTCTCATACGGCACCATGTAACCTCTCCATACACCTTTACATTCTGCACCATGTAACCTCTCCATACACCTTCTCATACGGCACCATGTAACCTCTCCATACACCTTCACATACTGCACCATGTAACTTCTCTATACACCTTCACATACTGCACCATGTAACTTCTCTATACACCTTCACATTCTGCACCATGTAACCTCTCGATACACCTTCACATTCTGCACCATGTAACTTCTCTATACACCTTCACATTCTGCACCATGTAACCTCTCTATACACCTTCACATTCTGCACCATGTAACCTCTCCATACACCTTCACATTCTGCACTATGTAACCTCTCCATACACCTTCACATTCTGCATCATGTAACCTCTCAATACACCTTCACATTCTGCACCATGTAACCTCTCTATGCACCTTCACATTCTGCACCATGTAACCTCTCCATACACCTTCACATTCTGCACCATGTAACCTCTCAATACACCTTCACATTCTGCACCATGTAACCTCTCAATACACCTTCACATTCTGCACCATGTAACCTCTCCATACACCTTCACATTCTGCACCATGTAACTTCTCTATACACCTTCACATTCTGCACCATGTAACCTCTCTATACACCTTGACATTCTGCACCATGTAACCTCTCCAGACACCTTCACATTCTGCACCATGTAACCTCTCCAGACACCTTCACATTCTGCACCATGTAACCTCTGTATACACCTTCACATACTGCACCATGTAACCTCTCTATACACCTTCACATTCTGCACCATGTAACCTCTCTATACATCTTCACATACTGCACCATGTAACCTCTCTATACACCTTTACATTCTGCACCATGTAACCTCTCTATACATCTTCACATACTGCACCATGTAACCTCTCTATACACCTTCACATTCTGCACCATGTAACCTCTCTATACACCTTTACATTCTGCACCATGTAACCTCTCCATACACCTTCAAATATTGCACCATGCAAGCTCTCCATACACCTTCAAATTCTGCACCATGTAACTTCTCTATACACCTTCACATTCTGCACCATGTAACCTCTCCATACAACTTCACATTCTGCACCATGTAATCTCTCCATACACCTTCACATTCTGCACCATGTAACCTCTCCATACACCTTCACATTCTGCACCATGTAACTTCTCTATACACCTTCACATTCTGCACCATGTAACCTCTCCAAACACCTTTACATTCTACACCATGCAACCTCTCCATTCACCTTCACATTCTGCACCATGTAACCTCCCCATACACCTTCACATTCTGCACCATGTAACCTCTCCAAACACCTTCACTTTAGCACCATGTAACCTCTCCATACACCTTCACTTTAGCACCATGTAACCTCTCCATACACCTTCACTTTCTGCACCATGTAACCTCTCTATACACCTTCACATTCTGCACCTTATAACTTCTCCATATGCCTTCACATTCTGCACCATGGAACCTCTCCATACTACTTCTCATACTGCACCATGTAACCTCTCCATACACCTTCACATGCTGCACAATCTAACCTCTCCATACAACTTCTCATACTGCTCCATGTAACTTCTCCGTTCTCCTTCACATTCTACACCATGTAATCTCTTTATACACCTTCACATTCTGCACCATGTCGGTAACAGCTTTTTCTTGTTGTAGCAGGCGGTCAAACATTAGGAGTGTTGAATTCCACCGTGTCGGGCTGTCGCAAATCAAGCGCCTCACTGGCAGGTTGTTTCGCCGCTGGATATCGGACAAGTGCGCCATGGCTGTGTAGGAACGCCTGAAATGGCCACACACCTTCCTGGCCTGCTTCAGGACGTCCTGTAAGCCTGGGTACTTATGCACAAAGCGTTGTACAATCAGATTACACACATGTGCCATGCACGGCACATGTGTCAACTTGCCCAATTTCAATGCCGCCACCAAATTACTTCCATTGTCAGAAACAACTTTGCCAATCTCCAGTTGGTGCGGAGTCAGCCACTGATCCACCTGTGCGTTCAGGGTGGACAGGAGTGCTGGTGCGGTGTGACTCTCGGCTTTCAGGCAAGTCAACCCCAAGACCGCGTGACACTGCCGTATCCGAGATGTTGAATAGTACCTGGGGAGCTGGGGGGGTGCCTTTGATGTGGAGCAAGACGCAGCAGCAGAAGAGGACTCAGCCGAGGAAGAGGTTATGTTAGAGGATGGAGTAGGAGGAGTAGAGGAGGTAGCAGCAGGCCTGCCTGCAAGTCATGGCGGTGTCACCAACTCCTCTGCAGAGCCACTCATTCCATGCTTGTCAGCCATCAGCAGGTTTACCCAATGTGCAGTGTAGGTGATATACCTGCCCTGACCATGCTTTGCACTGCAGTGTCCCAATAGATACAAATTTTTTGAACGCCTCAGACTCCACCAGCTTGTATGGTAAAAGTTGGCGGGCTAAGAGTTCAGACAAGCCAGCTGTCAGACGCCGGGCAAGGGGGTGACTTTGGGAAATTGGCTTCTTACACTCAAACATGTCCTTGACAGACACCTGACTGTGGGCAGATGACCAGGAACTGCTACGTAAGAGAGACTGAGTGGCGGATGGTTGAGAGGGGGCAAGGAGGACAGCAGTGGTTGACGTGGATGAAGATGCTGGACCAGGAGGAGGATGGCGGCTTTGAGATTGTGTGCTGCTTCTACTCATGTGCTCATCCCATCGGCGTTTGTGATGTGAGACCATGTGCCTACGCAAATCAGTTGTACCTAGGTGGGTGTTGGACTTCCCACGACTCAGTTTCTTTTGGCACAGGTTGCAAATGGCATCGCTGTTGTCAGAGGCAGACACACAAAAAAATGCCACACTGCTGAGCTATGCGATGACGGCATTCTGGTGGTGGCAACAGCATGTGTTGATTGGCGTGCTGTCTGGCTGACCCCGGGTGCCGATGCATGCTGTCTGACTGTGCCACTAGCTCCTTGCAACGACCTCCCCCTGCTTCCAACTGTCTCCCCATCTGAACTTTCCCCCTCTTCTTCTTCTCTTCTAGCGGGCACCCACGTGACATCCACGGACGCATCATCATCAACCGCTTCACTTGTATCTGACAAATCAACAAAGGAAGCAGCAGCGGGTACAACATCACCATCATCATCACACCGTACGTCCATGTCTGTAATGCTGCCTGACTGAGACATATCACTGTTATCTGCATCCTCTGTCAATGATGGTTGCGCATCACTCATTTCTTCCAACTGATGTGTCAATAACTCCTCTGACAGATCAAATGAAGCGGCTGTGGTGCTAGTGTTGGTGGTGGTGACAGGCAGGTCAGTGGCACTGGTCACTTGAGAGGTGCCCGAAGCTAAGCTGGAGGTGGATGGTGCGTCAAGGTTAGGAGTGGAAGCTGTAGAAGATTGGGTGTCCTGTGTTAGCCATTCAACTAGGTCCTCCTCGGAACTTTTTGCGTTCATGGCACATGGCCTCTGAACACTGTGCATAGTTGTAGGGTCTAAGGGAATCACAGCACCACGACCACGATGGCAGCTGCGGGGTGGCCTGCCTCTGCCTGTCTTTTTTTTAAAAATGTACACTTACACTACTATTAAACAAAATATGAGTGGTGCCACTGGGCAAGTGGGCACAGTATACGCTGTGAGCCTGACACAAAAAAGACGACTGATGTTTCACAATCCAAAAAGTTTTTTTTTTTTTAAATGTACACTTACACTTATATTAAACAAAATATAAGTGGTGGCACTGGGCAAGTGGGCACAGTATACGCTGTGAGCTGGACACAAAAAAGCAGACTGATGTTTCACAATCCAAAAAGTTTATTTTTTTTAAATGTACACTTACAGTACTATTAAACAAGATATGAGTGGTGGCACTGGGCAAGTGGGCACAGTATACGCTGTGAGCCTGACACAAAAAAGCAGACTGATGTTTCACAGTCAAAAATGTTTATTTTTTAAATATTTAAACTACTGTTACAACAAATATGAGTGGTGCCACTAACTTGGCAAGTGGGCCTGGCACACACGCTGGCAGGCAGGCAAATGCAATAAGATTACAATAGCAGACTGATGTTTCACAGTCCAAAAATTTTTTAATTTAAATATTTACACTACTGTTACAACAAATCTGATTGGTGGCACTAGTTGGCAAGTGGGCCTGGCACACACGCTTGCAGGCAGGCAACTTCAATTAGATTACACTAGCAGACTGATGTTTCACAGTCCAATTTTTTTAAAAAAATTTTTTACACTACTGTTATAACAAATATGAGTGGTGGCACTAGTTGGAAAATGGGCCTGGCACACACGCTGGCAGGCAGGCAAATGCAATTAGATTACACTAGCTGACTGATGTTTCACAGTCAAATATTTTTTTTTAAAATATTTACAATACTGCTATAACAAATATGATTTGTCGCACTAGTTGGCAAGTGGGCCTGGTACACAAGCTGGCAGGCAGGCAACTGCAATTCAATTGCACTAGCAGACTGATGATTCACAGTCAAAAAAGTTTTTATTTTAAATATTTACACTACTGTTACAACAAATATGAGTGGTGCCACTAACTTGGCAAAAGTGGGCCTGGCACACTCTGGCAGGCAGGCAGGCAGGCAGGCAACTACAATTAGATTACACTAACAGACGGATGTTTCACAGTCAAAAAAGTTTTTATTTAAAATTTTTACACTACTGTTATAACAAATATGATTCGTGGCACTAGTTGGAAAGTGGGCCTGGCACACACGCTGGCAGACAGGCAACTGCAATTAAATAACACTAGCAGACTGATGTAAAAAAAATTTTTTTTAAAACTTACACTAATGTTACACCATGAGTGGTGGCACTGAGGATGGAAGTAGGCACAGTATATGCTGGGAGCCTGACACACAGGCTGGCACTAGTGACAGGCTGGCCTGGCAACTAAAATTAAATAACACTAGAAGACTGATGTAAAAGTTTTTTTTTTAAAAAAAAGATACACTAATGTTACACCAGATAGGAGTGGTGGCACTGAGGATGGAAGTAGGCACAGTATATGCTGGGAGCCTGACACACAGGCTGGCACTAGTGGCAGGCTGGCCTGGCAACTAAAATTAAATAACACTAGCAGACTGATGTAAAAGTTTTTTTTTACAAAATTTAAACTAATGTTACACCAGATAGGAGTGGTGGCACTGAGGATGGAAGTAGGCACAGTATATGCCGGGAGTCTGACCCACAGGCTGGCACTAGTGGCATGCTGGCCTGGCAACTAAAATTAAATAACAATAGCAGACTGATGTAAACGTTTTTTTTTTTTTAATTTACACTAATGTTCCCTTAGGCCCTTACACAGGCTGGCACTAGTGGCACGCTGGCCTGGCAACTAAAATTATATAACAATAGCAGACTGATGTAAAAGTTTTTTTTTTTTTAAATTTACACTAATGTTCCCTTAGGCCCTTACACAGGCTGGCACTAGTGGCACGCTGGCCTGGCAACTAAAATTAAATAACAATAGCAGACTGATGTAAAAGTTTTTTTTTTTTAAATTTACGCTAATGTTCCCTTAGGCCCTTACACAGGCTGGCAATAGTGGCACGCTGGCCTGGCAACTAAAATTAAATAACAATAGCAGACTGATGTAAAAGTTTGTCTTTTTTAAATTTACACTAATGTTCCCTTAGGCCCTTACACAGGCTGGCAATAGTGGCATGCTGGCCTGGCAACTAAAATTAAATAACAATAGCAGACTGATGTAAAAGTTTTTTTTTTTTTAAATTTACACTAATGTTCCCTTAGGCCCTTACACAGGCTGGCACTAGTGGCACGCTGGCCTGGCAACTAAAATTAAATAACAATAGCCGACTGATTTAAAAGTTTTTTTTTTTTTAATTACACTAATGTTACACCAGATATAAGTGGTGGAAAACAGAGCTATTAATCACAGTATATGATGTGGGCCTGACACACAGGCCTGATGGAAAATGAAATTAGATTACACTAGCAAAATGATGTAAAAGTTTTTTTTTTTTAATTTACACTAATGTTAACCAGATATCAGTGGTGGAACAGAAGAATTAATCACAGTATATGCTGTGAGCCTCACACACAGGCTGACCACCAGGCAAATGCAAATAAAATTACCAAAAAAAAAAAAAAACGACTGAAGTTATAGCCCTAAAAAGGGCTTTTTGGGCTGAAGTTCGAGCCCTAAAAAGGGCTTTTTGGGGTGCTGTCCTTACAGCAGAGATTAGATGAGTCCTTCAGGACTGTAGTGGACACTGAATACACTAGCCTAGCTATCTATTTCGCTATAAAATCACCAGCAGCAGCACTAAACCTCCTCTCACTAAGAATGCAGGATCGTAATGAATCTAAAATGGCTGCTGCCCAGGAGCTGGGAGGGTCTGGGAGGGAGGGTCTGCTGCTGATTGGCTCAAATGTGCCTGCAGGCTGTGAGATACAGGGTCAAAGTTTCCTCAATGATGACGAATAGGGGGCGGATCGAACATCGCATATGTTCGCCCGCCGCGGCGAACACGAACAAGCTAAGATCGCCGGGAACTGTTCTCCGGCGAACAGTTCGCGACATCGCTACCAATCAGCAGCAGACCCTCCCTCCCAGACCCTCCCACCTCCTGGACAGCATACATTTTAGATTCATTCGGAAGCTGCATTATTAGTGAGAGGAGGGACAGTGTAGCTGCTGCTGATTTAATAGGGAAATCGATAGCTAGGCTAGTGTATTCAGTGTCCACTACAGTCCTGAAGGACTCATCTGATCTCTGCTGTAAGGACAGCACCCCAAAAATCCCTTTTTAGGGCTAGAACATCAGTCTGCTTTTTTTTTTTCCCCCCTGTGTAATCTAATTGCAGTTGTCTGCCTGCCAGCGTGTGTGTCAGGCTCACAGCATATACTGTGCCCACTTGCCCAGTGCCACCACTCATATCTGGTGTGGCAGGTGGTGGGGGTTGGTCTGTGGGGGGGGAAGCTACACTACAGAATAAAAAAATAAAAACAGAAAAAAGTACTTTTTTTTGCAAACTGGGTACTGGCAGACAGCTGCCAGTACCCAAGATGGCCACCAATAAGGCAGATGGGGAGGGTTAGAGAGCTGTTTTGGGGGGGATCAGGGAGGTTGGGGGCTAAGGGGGGATGCTACACCACAGCATATGTAAATATGCTAAAAAAAATAAAAAATTTTAAAAACCTTTTATTTTAGTACTGGCAGACTTTCTGCCAGTACTTAAGATGGCGGGGATAATTGTGGGGTGGGGGAGGGAAGGGAGCTGTTTGGGAGGGATCAGGGGGTCTGATGTGTCAGGTGGGAGGCTGATCTCTACACTAAAGCTAAAATTAACCCTGCAAGCTCCCTTCAAAATACCTAATTAACCCCTTCACTGCTAGCCATAATACACGTGTGATGCGCAGCAGCATTTAGCGGCCTTCTAATTACCAGAAAGCAACGCCAAAGTCATATATGTCTGCTATTTCTGAACAAAGGGGATCCCAGAGAAGCATTTACAACCATTTGTGCCATAATTGCACAAGCTGTTTGCAAATAATTTCAGTGAGAAACCTAAAGTTTTTTTTAAATTTGATCGCATTTGGCTGTGAAATGGTGGCATTAAATATACCAAAATGGGCCTAGATCAATACTTTGGGTTGTCTACTACACTACACTTAAGCTAAAATTAACTCTACAAGCTCTCTACATGCTCCCTAATTAACCCCTTCACTGCTGGGCATAAAACACGTGTGGTGCGCAGTGGCATTTAGCAGCCTTCTAATTACCAAAAAGCAACGCCAAAGCCATATAAGTCTGCTATTTCTGAACAAAGGGGATCCCAGAGAAGCATTTACAACCATTTATGCCATAATTGCATAAGTTGTTTGTAAATAATTCTGTGAGAAACCTAAAGTTTGTGAAAAAGTGAACAATTTTTTTTTATTTGATCGCATTTAGCAGTGAAATGGAGGCATGGAATATACCAAAATGGGCCTAGAACAATACTTTGGGATGTCTTCTAAAAAAAAATATATACATGTCAAGGGATATTCAGGTATTCCTGACAGATATCAGGGTTCCAATGTAACTAGCGCTCATTTTGAAAAAAAGTGGTTTTGAAATAGCAAAGTGCTTCTTGTATTTATTTCCCTATAACTTGCAAAAAAAGCAAAGAACATGTTAACATTGGGTATTTCTAAACTCAGGACAAAATTTAGAAACTATTTAGAAGTTGTACCCACTGCGGGAGTTTGGTCTGTCACTGTGAAGCGGGCATAACCCTTACACTACCTGATCAATACAACATCATACCTGATGTTTTAAAGCACGTTATTCCAAACAATTTAGGAACGTTAGGTGATTTATGCCCTTTATGGGTTAAAAGCAGACTATGCATCAACTATGTAATTTACCATGGGAGTTTTGCCATGGATCCCCCTCCGGCATGCCACAGTCCAGGTGTCAGTCCCCTTGAAACAACTTTTCCATCACTATTGTGGCCAGAAAGAGTTTTAAAATTTGCCTGCCTATTGAAGTCTATGGCAGTTCGCCCGGTTCTCCCGTTCGCAAACTTTTGCGGAAGTTCGCGTTTGCCGTTCGCAAAACCGAAAATTTTATGTTCGCGACATCACTAATCTAGAGTATTTACAGAAAAACAAAACATTATCTGGAAGACAAGTCAGATGGAATCTCAACTTCAGTCGCTTTAATTATCAAATCATCTATCGACCAGGGTCGCAAAATGGTAAAGCAGATGCTCTTTCTCGAATTGAAGGAACTTCCTGTCAAGACCCTCTATCAACTGCCTCCAAACCTCCAGAAAACTTAATTTGCTCCTTACCAATTTCCTCTGAAAGTTTACAAAGTGCCTTATCCACTGATGATAACTTACCTTTGTCTCACCTTAGTTGCAAAGATAACTTATACTACCATGGATCTAAGTTATATATCCCAGAAGTACTTAGAGTTCAGTTGATCAAAGACCACCATGATTCTCCTTTGTCAGGTCATCCAGGTTTCCATAGAACTTCACATCTGCTCAAAAGGAGTTACTGGTGGCCGAACATGGATTCCAGTATAAAACAGTACATCAATTCCTGTGTTGTCTGCATCACATCAAAATCGGAAAAGAAACCCCCCTATGGCTTCCTAATGCCTATGCCCATTCCCGAGAAACCGTGGACCCATTTGAGCATGGATTTCCTTGTTGAACTACCAGTCAGCTCTGGAAAAAACACCATCCTAGTAGTAACAGATCTTCTAACTAAGATGGCACACTTCATCCCCTTTCACAAACTCCCTACTTCTGCCAAGACTGCTCAACTTTTCCTGGACTCTATAGTAAGACTGCATGGACTCCCTACAATCCTTACCACTGACAGGGGAAGTCAGTTCACTTCTCGCTTTTGGAAGCATCTTACTAAAGTCCTACAGATAGATCACCGTCTCTCCAGTTCATATCATCCTCAGACCAACGGTCAGTAAATCAATGGTTGGAGCAGTATCTGAGGTGTTATTGCGCATACCATCAGCAGGATTGGATGAATTACCTTTCAATGGCGGAATTCTCCTATAATAATACATTAAATTCATCCTCCAACATGACTCCATTCTACGCTAACTTTGCTTATCATCCCCGTATGACGCTAAATTATGTTGACACAATGAATAACCCCTCGATTGATGAGCTTGCTCGAAATTTAACCGGAAACTTTCAAGTATTATGAAAAAACATACAACTCGCTCAGGCAAATCAAAAGCGATACTTCGACCTCAGAAGAAGACCAGCACCCCATTACGCTATTGGTGACAGGGTCTGGCTCTCCACCAAAAATCTACGATTACAAATTCCGAGCAAGAAGCTTGCTGGACTCTTTATCGGTCCCTTTCCCATCACCCGTATCATTAACAGTAATGCAGTTGTCTTGGACCTTCCTCCTTCATTGAAAATACATTCTACCTTTCATGTTTCGCTTCTGAAACCAGCTATTGATTCCGCTCCTCAAGATCCCATATTACCTCCTACACCAGCCGTTCTAGATGTTGACACATTTGAGGTTCAAGATCTTCTGGATTCCAGGATTCTCAATGGTGATCTTCAGTACTTGGTTCGCTGGAAGGGCTTCCCTCCTGAAGATGATACGTGGGAACCCTACACCAACCTTAATGGCCCAAGACTGATATCCCGCTTTCATAGACGTTACCCACTTCGCCCTAAACCCCAAGCCGAGGGTCGGCTTGCTTGAGGAGGGGGATCTGTAAGGAATCCATTCCGCCTTTTCTCTCTCTCCTTGGAAATTGTACTCAGTTACTAGTTTCTGGAATCCACTCCACCTTTTCCTTTCTACAGGAAAACTCCCCTCTGCTTGTCACTCCTCTATTTAAGTAATCTCTGCACCTTAAACAGGTGCTGCTTAGTTATCCTGATTAGATACCTGAAGCTACACTCTTGTTCTATGTTACTTTCAAGTACCAAAGATATTAACAAACTTACTACTGGAGTTTCACAGCTTACCTAAAAACCTTCTACTTGTGACAAGGTTTCTTAAGTCTCTGCCTACTACTGAGCACCTTCACACAGGACGCTTACAACTACTGACCGGACACTGAATCACCGGATCCCCATATCAAAGACTCTAAAGCATTACCTTATCTGCAACCCTCGGATTACACCAAAAAGGATTGGACATCATTCCCAGCTAAAGGTATTCAGTTTCAAGCAGTTCCGTGAGTGTTCCGGTTACGGAACTAAGCCGCGTCCCCTTCACGGAGCTCACTGTCATACTGGTACCGCAAGCAGTAACTGTTTACTTCCCAAGTGGCTGAGGTTAGTGCAGCATATTCTATCTGTGCTCTGAGTCTTCTACGATACCCTAAGTGCTTGAGGCATTTCTCTCTGAAATCGTACTTACTTGCATCACTGTTTCACAGGCTCATTGTCTTAATTAACTGAACCATTCTGTGTACACTATATCAGACGCCATATGAAGAGTAATACACTCTAAGGGGAAATACAAAGAACTCTCATTTACAAGAGCTGTATGATTCCTAATATAAGGCTGTTCTCTTTCCACTACTGACAGTCATACTAGTAACCAAGAAAAAACCTAATTGGACACTTACATATCCATCTGTTATCTATTGCAACACAGTATTTGCTGCAGTAGAAACATTGTTTATATTTAATCAATATTCACTGAAAATACTGTCTGGACTTATACTATATATTTGTTCAGTATTTAAAGTGATACATATACAAATTTAGTTATTCCTGGTTTGCAGTTGCGATCCAAATACCTAACACATTGACCTTTGACATTATCCTTGGCCTCCCTACCCGGGAAAAAACCTACTTGATCAGTGTGTATAAGGGTAGGGATAATTTTGTTTATTCGGTGGCTAATAATTTGGCGTACATTTTTTTTGTCAATATTGCTAAGGGAGATAGGATGGTAATTTGTAACCAGGTCTGTGGGTTTGTCTGGCTTTGGGATCACAGAGATTGCGGCTTCCAGGAGGGAAGGGGATAATTGGCCATCATGATCCAGGAAGTGATTCATATCTAGGAGGTGAGTGCTAATCTGTGATTTAATGAGATGATAGAATTTGGGAGTGAACCCATTGGGGCCAGGGGCTTTAACATGTGGTAGGGCTTTAATAGTCTTGTAGACCTCCTGTAGGGTAAATGGTGCATCTAGCATGGAGCAGTCATCGTTGGTAAGGGTTGGCAAAGGGGTTTGTTGAAGGTAGTCCTCTATAAGCTTAAGATTGGCATTAGGGGCCTCCATTGGGAGATTATATAATGAGGTATAATAATCGGCAAATTTATTAACTATATCTTCACTGTTAAAGTGGTTCGTCCCCTGGGGATCTTTGATATTTGATATGAAAGTTCTATATTGTCATTTTTTAAAGTTATCTAGCCATGATTCCACCAGCCTTATTGTTTTCTATAAAACATTTAGACTTAGTTGTTAGGGATCTCAAGTGGGCACTTTTGATTAGATAATGGTTTAGTGCTTCTCTAGCCGGTTGCATTTCCTCAAAGAGTTGCTGGGATTTTGGGTTGGCTTAAGGGCTGTCTCAGTGGCGAGGCACTTGTATGAAAGAGTAGTGTGTTGGGTAGCTCTTGTTTCCGTAGCTTGTGGGTGTGTTTTATGAGTTCTCCCCTAATGTAGCATTTGTAGGTTTCCCAATTATTTACCCCAGAGGTATATATGGGGTTATTAAATAAGAAAAACTCCTCAGTCTTTTTCATGATATCCTCAAGTATAAGTGGGTCTGTAAAAATATGGTAATTTAGTCTCCAGTTTTGTTGAGGATTTGGTTTGGAGGACCACAGGAGGGTGGTGACCACCATGCTGTGGTCAGACCAGGCTGTGTGTTGTATTTTAGAGTCAACTAGGGTAGATAGTGCGTTTTAATCACAAAAAAATTTAATCAAGTCGAGTGTAGGAGTGCTGAGGATTTGAAAAGGTGTAATCTTTTATTGTTGGATTTCTTATTCTCCAAGTATCAAATAGGGGTAATGTCTGCAATGCCTAATATTTAGATCTTATTTGGTAAGATTGGATGTAGGATTTCCTGGAGGATGTATCATGTGTGGGGCAGAATGGGAAGTTGAGGTCTCCACCAAGTATTATTGGGCCTTTTGCTATTTCTAGTAGCTGATTGATAGCTTTGCAGAAAAAAAGGGAGGTAGGGCGGTAGGGGCATACAAATTAGCTATTGTAAGAGGCCTTCCGTAGTAGAGTCCTACTAAGAATAAGATCCTACCGTCTGGGTCTTGGTATTTCTGCAATAGTGTAAAAGATGCACCTTTTTTAAAGAAGATACAAACTCCATTTTTTTTAGTTGGGCCTGAATTTAAAAAATGTTGATCGTAATATAGGTGTGACAGCGTGGGTTCATGTGATTATTTAAAATGTGTTTCTTGTAACAAGACTATGTCTATCTTTTTTTTTTAAAGTCATGGAATGCAATTGATCTTTTTTGTAGGGTCAAAAATCCCTTTACATTTTGTGTGGCTACTTGGATAAGAGGGGTCAATGTGGGTTGTATTATTTTAATTGTAGTGTGAGTGTGAATAGTTAACGTAGGTAAACGTAAATAGGTAGTTTAGAGAGAGGCACGAACATGGATACCGTGAAGTTTTAGGTCAGAAGAGTGAGAGTACACTTGTATAAATATAACAATATAAAACAGTAACAAACAATGAATAAAAAACAATAGTAGTCAAAAATAGAAAACCAGTATATCTATAAATGTGGGGTCTTAATTAAAAGGGGAAAAGATAAAAGGAAAAAAAGAAAAAAAAAGAAAGGGTAGAGAATGAGTGTAAGGAAGGAGGAAGAGAAAAAAATCGGAAAAAGGGAGGGAAGAGGAGAGAAGAAGTTAAGAAAGTTGAGTTGGAGAAAACGGAATGGCAAAACCCACCATCAGATGCAGAGGGTCAATAAATAGAAGAGGGGCATAAGGAAATAAAAGAAAAAACTAAAGTAGATTATTCTGATGCATCTAGTGGTGGATACAGTAAAATACACAGTTATATGGTAACTAACTTGTACATCTTAAAAATTAAGGCTAATAATTGCTGTTGGTACAAATAAGGCAAGAATAAAGACATGACATCAAAAGGAAAAGATCGTACATATTTACCAGTGTTGAGTAAAGGCACATTAGGATGGCAATACAGCATAGTGTCGTTTGGGGGTAATGTCTGTTAGGAAGACAAAAGAATTGTACTGGAGATCCAGTACTTACAGGAACGGTCATGTCTTTTCCCATGAAGTAGAAATCAGGTATTGTCCAGAGAGGGTGCCGATCTTAGACTTTGCTTCTTCTTAGGTTGCTTACTTGATACCTCTGACCATTTTCTTCTCTGCAGCCCAGAGTAAGATGATGAGCTGTATCTGAGGCAGAATTCAACTATTTAGTCGGGTCTTTGCATTTCATGTGACGTCCGTTTTTAGAGATGAGCAGAGAGACTGGGAAGCCCCATTTGTAAGGGATCTTTAGGGCATGGAGGTGCGATGTGAGGTGAGCAAAGTCCTTCCTCTGTTGTAGCTATTTGGCGGAGAGGTCTTAAAAAATCTGTATTTTTACACCCAAGTATGAGAATGATTGTTGAGATCTAGCAAAGTGCAGGATTTTTTCCCTATCCCTGAAGCTCTGGAAACAGACAATGATGTCTCTAGGTGGTTGGTTTTCAGTAGGTTTTGGGCGTAAAGAGCGGTGAGCTCTCTCCATCTGTATTTCTTGGATCACCACCAAGTTTGCTATAGACAGGGATTGGAATAAGCTTTGGAGGTGTTCTAGAATATCTTCTCCTGAGACAGATTCTGGTATACTGTAAGGATTCAATTTGAATGGAACTCAAATGTAAACTTATAATGAGGTTTTGTATCACTATGCCCCCTGTATTCCCTGAGTTTGTTAGAGATATAGTAAATGGCAGTGAGTGAAATTATTGGTTTAGAACCTGAGGGTATACTACTAATCAAATATCAGCTGAGTAGTATGCACAACTCTAATATAAATCCTAGACTTCTAGGAATATAATTAACACAGTAGGAGAGAAGATGTATTGTAAGGTCGTGTCCCCTTTAAGTGATGCATGATGAGCGTGACTATCCAAAACTTCTCCTTAGAGTTATTTCCTGAGAGCTTGTCTCTTTAAGAGCACAGAGAATAGTTACGATCTGGATAAGTTGATCAATATACAACAGGCAGGTAGAATGTGCAAATAAATCGTACAGTCACTGGCAGCTCTGGCTCAACTCCGAGTTAGTGTAGAGGGAGGAGCATTTCTGTTGTACTCACGCTGCAAGCTATTCGGCTCTGGGTTGTTCGTGCAGCAAACAGCTGATCGCCTGATGTGTTGTCGGGAGCTGCGATCATGTGACCCCACTAGGTGTTGGTTGTGGATCTCCGGTTGCGGCTGACTGAGAGGAAGAGGAGCGGAACTCTCTCTGAAAGCAGCCAAGCGTAGAGGATTTGGTAGTTATACTGCTTTGAAAGCAAGACAGGCAAAACGCTGTTCAGATGTTACTGTGTAGCAGAAAGAGAGAAATCCCTGGTATAGCTCAGATAGGAATCCTTAATGTTGTGAAGTTACACTGTTCCAAAATGTTGTTGCTTCTGAGAGAAAGGAAAGGTAGCAATAATAATAATATGCCCAATTAGGAAGATTGAGTTCGTTGGTAACAAGTACTGAAAGAGTCAGTGTGCTAGATAGATAGCAATAGCAATCCTACTCCGGCTCAGCTCACTGATAGACAAACTAACAAATTACTAAGCACTTGTTTGCAGCTGAGGGAAAACTTTTAAAGGTGAAGGGGGGAAGGGCCAAATGAAAATCCTGACATATACCTCTTATACGAAGGTTATTTCGACGGGTCCTATTCTCTATATCGTCAATCTTGTTTCCAAGATCTATGAGACATTGCGGTCATTTTATTAACTAGCTCTTCACGGTCATCTTCTAGCGTTTCCACTCTGAAGCCAAGTGCGTTTACGTCCTTCTTTAGTTCTGCTCACTCAGATTTAATGCACAATTTAACTTGGTTTATTAGTGCTTCCATTACCTTTAGAGTCACAGCTGTGGCGAAGAGCTATGTGAGAGTGAGGGATGAGATGTCTCAGGCATGTCAGACATGTTGTCATCCTTGCTGTTTATTGCGGGTATATCGGTTGTTTTTTTCCTGTCCACCTTTTTGAAGAAAGTATTTACTGTGCCTGTAGCACTATTAGGTTTGGATGATTTTTCAGATTTTGTAGTTCTGCCCAGTGCCAATTTTAAGAGCAGGATATTCTGGAGGATCAGCTTCTTGATATTGTAAAGCTTATTTTAATTTCAACGTGGTCCCAAAGAATAGGATAGTGTCAGGCCAACAATACGATGCAGGTTGAGTAAACTGAGAAAGGCACTGTTCAAACACAGACCTTGAAATATAGTTGATAGTTAATAACTAATGCCTAAGGTTGTGTTGGGGATAGGTGGTGCGGTAATCAGGCAGATCACTGGGTTGATGTCTTATGTATTTGAGCTGACGTAGCTCTGTGCTGTGCCGCAGGTCACATTTAACCCCAATAAGCCTGATAGTTAGGGCATAGTTATGTTGTTCGATAAGCCATCAGTATGACTGCCAAAGTAGAAGGTCATGTAAACTCATAAGTCCTTATATTGTTAGCATACACCTAGATTACGAGTTTTGCGTTATGAGTCAAATAGCAGCGTTGTGGCCCATAACTCATATTTTTCCCTAACGCTGCCATTACAAGTCTTGTCGGTATAGGTGTTCCGCACACCTTTTAGCCTGTAACGCAACTTCAGTACCGCACTCATAAAAATTACGCTTTTTCATGGGACTCCCATAGTGCCGGTATTACGAGTTTTGCGGTGAGGCTAAAAAGTGACCGTTACACTCTAAAACGACAAGATCCGTACAGCCGTCTAAAGTCATCAGTTATGAGTTTTACGCTACAAAGCTGTAACATAAAACTCATAACTAAAGTGTTACAAAGAACACTAAACACCCATAAACTACCTATTAACCCCTAAACCGAGGAACACCCGCATCGCAAACACTATAATAAACTCATTGCGATGTGGGGGGCTGGCAGTTTAGGGGTTAATAGGTTTATTTAGTTAATAATTGTAAGTTTAATTTAGATCTATTTTAATTTTGTTAAAGTTAGGGGATGTTAGGTTTAGGGTTAGGGTTACATTAGGTTTAGGGGTTAATATAGTTTAATTTAGGTTGTTGTGATGTGGGGGGCTGGCGGTTTAGGGGTTAAAAGGTTTATTTAGTGTTAGTGATGTGGGAGGCCAGAGGTTTAGGGGTTAATAGCTTTATTTAGGTGGCGGCATTATTGGGAGCGGCGGAATAGGGGTTAATAACTTTAATATAGTTGCAGCGATGTTGGGGTGCGGCAGATAAGGGGTTAATAACTTTAATATAGTTGCGACAATGTTGAGGTGTGGTGGAATAGGGGTTAATAACTGTAGTATAGTGGCAGTGACATCGGGAGCGACAAATTAGGGGTTAATAGTTTTATTTAGGTGGTGGCGATATCGGGAGCGGCAGATTAGGGGTTAATAACTGTAGGCAGGTGTCAGTGATGTCGGGGGTGGCAGATTAGGGCTGTTTAGACTCGGGTTTATGTTAGGATGTTAGGTTTAAACTGTATTTTCTTTTTCCCCATAGACATCAATGGGGCTGCGTTAAGGAGCTTTTGTTTCCGCGATCGCAGGTGTTATTTTTTTTTTTTGCTGGCTCTCCCCATTGATGTCTATGGGGAAAGCGTGCACGAGCACGTCAAAACACCGCTGCTTTTGTCTGCGGTATGGAGCTTTATCTCTATAAGAAGTTTAAGTTTAGCTTAAAATCTCCATATCACCCGCTTCCCGGGTTTTTTAAAACTTGTAATGGCAACGCTATAGGGAATTAAATAACGCCACTTTTGTGGCGTTCTTTAATTTCCCTATAGCGCTCAAAACTAATCTAGGTGATAGTCTTTTGCAACGATGCTTTATTCTTACCGCCTCAGTAGCGTTGCGATGTGGAGATGTAGTATTTGACCTGATTCAAAGGTCGTCCATAGTGAGTGGTGAGGCTGCAGCCGGCAGTGCTTAAGAGTGGCTGCCTGGAGTCCTTAGGCAGCAGTGGGCTATGACGCTCCAAGAATTGCAGGAGCAACGTGTGCCTGGAGCGGTCACAGGAACAGGGCTCAAGTGCGGTCTAGGCCACAATCCGTGCGTCGAGTGTGTGGCGCTTCTGGGCCAAAAGATTTTGGGCTAGGAGGCTCAGGTAATGCCTCTTCACTTAGGTGGAGTGCAGGAGTGGCACATTTTAGCCTCTAATTTAAAACAGTATTGTGGGTGAAGCGCTGAATCTAATCTCCAAAGCCTCACTACAAAACTATCCCCTTCCTGGATAGTAGCGGTTTAAATGACAGATTTATAAATAGTGGGCGCTTAAAGCAGGAGATTCAGTAGATATGTAAAACAATTTTAAAACCCTTTGTAAACAATAAATCAGAATTTAAGAAATAATATTCAATCTACTCCCATTTTAGAATATATAGTTAATACAAATCTGATATTTAGAAAAGAATTTTTAATGAATACTTCCAAAAAATGATACTTAATATTCACAATTTAAAACATTAATTAATATTCAATGTCTAAAACAATAACATTCACTCTCAACTATAGTTGCTCTTTCAGCCGTCCACACATTCCCTAAAACAAATTCTTCCTAAAACAAATACAATGTGTAATTCTATAAAAACAATAATTAAATAAATGCAAGCTTGAATTTGAATCGAAACCAAAAGGGTGTAATATATTTCTAAAAGGACTTATAAGTATACTATCTGTCCCTGATAGAAATTTTTTTGAAAGTTTGTGCACAATATAGTTTTGACAAGTTCGCTACAGCAGGGTAAAGTGCTAGATGTTAGTCTCTTTCAAAACTTGATTATCCCAAATCACAACAGCCGTCGGTCTTTTTTCACCGGCGCTGTATTCAGTTTCCAAGAGAATAGTCCGTTAGACTTCAAAACTTTACGGAACACTCCGTTACAATCCTGTAAGTTTTAAGGCTATCCGCCTTCTTACCGTTATTCTGTTTGTATTTCAGCCGCTCTGCTGCAAACAATCGACCGCATGCCGGCGGCTTCCAAGACTCCTACGTCACCTGGTTTCCGGAACCTCCAGGTGAGTCAGACTTGCGCAAGTCTCTTA